>NC_069503.1:140198448-140305948 GCF_027579735.1 Bombina bombina | reverse complement strand
ACATTAATTACAGATTGCTCTTAATATTTGTTACTATCCATGAAATTAATTTTTATTTTGTTTTTTTGTTTTTTAATAAGAGAAGGAAATTGGAGGGGGGGGGAAACTTACTTTTTCCCCCCCTCACATTGTAACATTTTTTTATTTTATGTCAATCTGCAGCTTCTCAATAAAGAGAATTGGAAGAGAAAAAAAAAGATTGTGCTCTAAAATCCTTAACCCTTATTTTGTTGTATGCAGAGAAAAATTCTTGTTTAGTGTATTTTTGATGTTTAGGTTTATTTGTTTTTAATAGTTATAAAAATGAGGAGCTCAGGTAATCATATAAGTGGGAGTTATATTTTGGTTTGTTTTCTCTTTAGGGATTTATTTTAAGGTCTTTTACTGATTGCAGATCTAATACAAATTTAGAAATTTAAAATAAGCACACACAACACACTCACACTTGCAAACATATACACACACTTACAAACACACAAATACACAAAAATACACACACAGCACAGTCACACTTACAAGCACAGTCACACAAATACACTAACAAACATACACACAATGCAGGCAAACAAACACACAGCACAGTACACTAACAAACATACAAAACACAGTCACACTTACAAACACACAAATTCAGTACACTAACACACACACAACACAGTAACACTTACAAACACACAGTTACAGTCACGAATACACCCACAAATACACTAACACAAAACAGTCACACACAAATACACTAACAAACCTACAAACACACAGTCACTTACAAACACACACACATCTCGGTCACACTGACATACACCCACACCTACAAATCCACTAACAAACACAACACAGTCATACAAATACACTAACAAACCTACAAACACACAGTTACACTTACAAACACACACATCACAGTCACACAAATATACTAACAAACCTACAAGCACATAGTCACACAAACACACACATCACAGTCATGCATAAACTTAAGACCTTTGAATTAATTTATATTTAGTTGGGGTAGAGAATACCGATATTAAATCTTATATGAGGTGTGATGGTAAAATAAAATAATATAATATAATAATCTTCTATCTTTTAGTTGGGGTAAAGAATACAAATAATAAGTTCAAGGTGTGATGATAAAATAAATTAGTATAATAATCTTCTATCTTTTCAGTGATAATATAATAAGTGCTGCGTGGAAAGTTGCTTAGTGAAAGTGTTAATGAAAGTTAAAACATGCTCATTTCTCCTTGTTTATGTAAGGTTAAAAAAAAAAATTAAAACGTGAGAGTAAATAGGTGTGAAATTAGTGTTAGAGCAGTAAGTTTAAAGTGACTCTATGTCACAAGGTGGCATCTTGAAAAAGGCTCTGTTGCCGATACGCGTTGATCCGCCCTACAGCTACAGACAAACTTGGCACCCAGGACCGTTGTCTCTAACAGGAGGTTTGAAATAAGAAATCCCTGTTAGTTAATGTACAGCGAGAGGAGCCACATATTAGTCACAAAGAACCCACGTGACTCTATTGCCGAACCGGACAGCTGATATATCAAACACTGACAGGAAAAGTAAGAATACACGGAGGAGCGTTTTTTAAACATAAAGGTACTGTGTGACATCTCTAATTGGAAACTTTTAAAGGAACTACAAAAAAGGAAAGACTGTGGGTAAACACCTGCTAGAAAAAGCCCTCTAATTAAAGCTTGCAACACTGTGTTTAATAAGACACACAGCATTTTGAAAACACTCATTACAGATTATCAATACAGAAAAGGCTTATCATTGTTTTTACCATTGGTTCATACTGGCGTATGAAAGCTAACTATACTTATCAATCTGCAATGGTTTATTGTTACTGTATCAACTTATGCTAGGAAAATCCCTCTAATTAAAGCTTGCAACACTGTGTCTAATAAGAAACACACCACTTTGAAACACCTGTTACATACTACCAACACAGAAAAGGCTTATCATTGTTTTCAATATTAATTCATACTAGTGTTTGAAAACTAACTCCTCTTATCAATTTATAGTGGTTTATTGTTACTGTATCAACTTATGCCTCTACTAATATTTACTTTATTATATACCCATCATCTAACATATTAGCAGCTATTGGAGTCTTTTCTATCAGAATTGTAGTTTTAAATTTGAATTGTAGTTTTTAATGCATTTATAACACCGGTGTTATTAAGTTTTTAGAATCTAATTTTTAGAACATTACTGTTTAATATTTTATTGCTATTAATGTCTGTAAGGAATTTTTATTTCTTAGTATGAACTTACTTAATAAATTAACATTATAACCCTAATCTGCATACTATCCCTTTTTTCTCATTTTTAATTAGGATCCATATTTTCTACCTAAAATCTAAAACTTGTGAGGATCCCTAGTTCCCAGTACTAATTTAATCACAAATATATTTAACTATATTTTTTTGCACCCCTACTTTTCACTACAACAATTATCATCCATACTGCACATATACTATATACACGGAAGATCTACCTGGTGACATAGAGTCACTTTAAACTTACTGCTCTAACACTAATTTCACACCTATTTACTCTCACGTTTTAATTTTTTTTTAACCTTACATAAACAAGGATCAATGAGCATGTTTTAACTTTCATTAACACTTTCACTAAGCAGCTTTCCACGCAGCACACATTATATTATCACTGAAAAGATAGAAGATTATTAAACTATTTAATTTTATCATCATACCTGAACCTCATATTATTGGTATTATCTACCCTAACTAAAAGATTAACACTTTCATTAACACTTTCACTAAGTAGCTTTCTACGCAGCACACATTATATTACCACTGAAAAGATAGAAGATTATTATACTAATTTTTTTTATAATCACACCTTGAACTTATTATTGGTATTCTTTACCCCAACTAAAAGATAGAAGATTATTATATTATATTATTTTATTTTATTTTACCATCACACCTCATATAAGATTTAATATTGGTATTCTCTACCCCAACTAAATATAAATTAATGCAAAGGTCTTAAGTTATATACATTTCCAGATTGCGGTCCAGCGCCCCTTCCTACCCCACTATAATTTTATTTGTCTTTTTACAACTATAAAACAAAAAGAAGAGAGAGCGCAACCACGACTCAAGGTAAATAATTAAAACTTTAATACTTATTCTGCCGTTAGTGTTCGACTAATACCTAAAGTGATACAATACAAATACTGTTATATTTGCATATTATTAAAATTGCATATACACATTTCAAAAAAACTTCTTATTATTAAGAATGATTTTAAAGAATGTATATAAATAAAGAATGTATATGAATTTTAATGTGAGAAACTGTGGCAACACAGATTGGACTATTAGAGAACGGAAAATGAGAACACTAGGAGGTGAATATACGTAATAATTGAGCGTTATACTTTGTTTCCTTCCCTCTCTCTTTTGACGTTAATACATGCAACATATGGTGAAAGAGGGTGTGAGAATTACCCTGTAACGGATTGGATTGGGACAGAGAGGTAGGAAGAGCATACAGTTTTTAAACGGAGGATCCCCGCAAAAAGGATACACTTACCAGAAGTCTTGAGAAAGTCTGCAGAAGACGGACGAAACGCGTAGACGCAAGTAGATCCAGTCAGAAAACAATATCTGGAAAGGAAAGGTTGAATTTTCTCATGCATTGGGTAAAGAAATTAATAATCAAGCCCTCAAGCCGGAAACGGAAACGAACAAAGACACAGTTACAACTGAGAGAGACCGGAGAATAGAGGACTGTATGTGATCTTTAGAGATGCTTGTTAACTTTTTAATCCTGTAAGTGCAGTATATTCATAAGCGCAAAGTGGAATTAAATACTGTTACCTTGAGTCGTGGTTGCGCTCTCTCTTCTTTTTGTTTTATAGTTCTACCGATTCTGAAACACTCTGCAAAGTTCAGTGAACCGTGAAGCTGCACCACACTCAAAAGGAAGTTGGGAGATCCGGATATAAAGTTAAAGACACAAAGAGTGCATATTCAACTTTTACCATACTCCCAGAGACACTAAGGTGAGATTATATCAGTATATACACAAGAGATGATGATTATTTTTATGGAATTGATTTTATATGTATAACACTTTTAGTAAGAAAATATTAACTTGTTTTAAGTCTCAAGGCTACTAATAGATTAACTAGAGACAGTAAATACCAAATTGAATTATATATAACAAATATATGAGTAAATAATATTAAAGAAAAGTAAATCACAGATTTTTTAATAGTAAAAGACAATAAAGAGAACAAATATCAATTCATATTTATGAAAGAAATTGTACTTCTTTAGTGTGCTTTTAAGCCTATTATTGAATCAGTAAGTTAGCGCAGGTTTTTAGAGTAAAGTGTTGTCTTTTTACAACACAGTAGTAATTTCTAAGTAACTGGTACTGTGCCACAGAATTGTTTCTCAACCATGGTCCTCAAGTACCCCCAACAGGCCAGGTTTTCATTATAGCTGAATCGGTGCACAGGTGAAGTAATCAGCAAGTCAGTAACACCATGGTTACTAACTTGCTCTCATCCATCAGCTGATTATTTTACCTGTGTACTGGTTCAGCTATAGCGAAAACCGTGCCTGTTGGGAATACTTGAGGACCACGGTTGAGAAACAATGCTTTAGTTTAATTTAAGTTTCCTCTATTGGGTTAATATATGTGTTTCTCTGGCGTATCATGGCTAATGCCTCACCACCTCTGACCTCACCGCACATCACCTATAGAACTACTAGGTTATTGGTTGGTGTTGTTGCATCATTACCACTGGTGAAAAATAACATATTTATCTCATATATGATATCTCATATGCAAAGCCTCTTATATTTTTGGTAAATGTGCCTCTTTACATGGCAATATCCCATATATATATATATGTATATATATATATATATATATATATATATATATATATATATATATTTCTAAATTGCTAACTATGCATTCTTTTTATTTCTGTTATTGAATATACAGACCCTGTGTGCCTATTTTTTTATTTTTTTATTAGAGCTTTATTGTTGCTTAGGTGATGTTAACACGCTCAGTTTATTTTATACATATATGTCAGTCCTTATCCTTTTTATATTAGTTGTATTTTTCTACTCTATATTGGGAAGCTGTGTGTCCTACTCTTGACCTAGGGGTATAGGGCCCATGCTCCTGGCCAGTGTTAGATTATGCCCAATGATGTATGTGATGTATTAACTGTTTATTAATAATAATCTTTCCAGTAAGAAATATACGACTGAAGTTTAAGATCTGTGCTGGATGCTAGTTAGAGGTTAATGGATCTGGATGTTTAATATTAGTTAATATGTGATAGCCGTCATTAGAATTTATAGTCCATTTCTTACCAAGATGTGGTTTAATATGATACCTGGCCGAATCCATACGCCTAGCATCATTTAGTCATAATTTAACTTGGATCTTTATATTGTGGTCATTCCCAATATGGCCTTTTTTTTTTTTTTTTTTTTTTAGTTTGCCCCCCCCAGGCTATTATAGCTTACTGGTTAAGCTTAGGGGCACAGACCCCATACGAACCCCCTAGCCCTGTTTAAATGTGTTCACGACCAGTATGTTATCAATATACCCCCTCTTATCCTTTAAATTGAGGTGTTATCTCTATAAGTTTTGAAGAAGATTCCAAATGAGCAGATGATATGTTTACTTACCTGTACACAATAGGCTACATTTATGTTTTGCAATGTATTCTATGTATTTCTTTCTTGCAAATGCCATGACCTGTTTGTATGCCTGATTTTTTCAAACCTCAATAAAAATATTTAAAAAAACAAACAAAAAAAAAAAAAACAGCATCATTTAATTTCACAAAAGTAAAAAAGGCCAAAAGACACGGTGTCCTAGAAAAAAAGCCAGCAGTGACTCTTACAATCAGGTTGGTGAGCTGATCCTCATGCAGATATGTTTCGTGTGTTTGCACACTTGTTCACGGCTGGCTTTTTTTCTAGGACACTGTGTCTTTTGTCCTTTTTTACTTTTGTGAAATAAAATGATGCTGTTTTTATCTATATTCCCTGCCTGGAAAACTTTTTTCTACGTTTTGCTCCAGCTACTTTGAGCGCAACTTCTCCTCTTGTATTCTGTATTTCGTGTCTGTTTGGGACGTGTGTGGCAGACACGTCTGAAGCTGCAGCCAATTAACTGGATCTCTACAGGGGGTGTGTCCCTGCCCACTCTCCTTTGTGCCGGGTCTTGCTTTCAGACAGGACGCTCAGGAAGAGTGCAATCTACAGCGAATAATCCGTACCCTATATATATATATATATATATATATATATATATATATATATATATATATATATATACTGTATATATATATATATATATATATATATATATATATATATATATATATATATATATATATATATTACTCGTGAGATTTCTTAGATATTTGGGCCCTCTGTCTCTCTCTCTTGCACAAAGTGGGGTCCATGAAGACATGGTTTGACAAGTTTGCAAGTTTGGTGTGGATGAACTTGAGTGGCCTTCACAAAGCCCTGACCTCAACTCCATTGAACACATTTGAAAAGAATTGGAAGACCATAACAAGCCAGACCTTCTCATACATCAAAAATGCCCCTCCTCACAAATGCTGAATAGGCAAACAATCCTGCAGACACACTCTGAAATCTAATGGGAAGTCTTGCTAGAAGACTGTCAGTTGTAATATCTGCAAAGCGGGGACCAACTCCATATTAATGATGATGATTTTGAAATGGGAATGTCCAACAAGCTTGAAAAGATGTGAGATAGGAAGAAGAAGAGATTATCCTTCGCATGTCACTGCAATAAAAGTATGTGTATGGAAAACCAGTGAGTTTTACTTTTTCTTTACTGTTTGAATATTTGCAAGAACCCTGGAAGAGTGTACATGATTTGGGCATTATTGTATTGTATTTACATTTATATATATATACATATATACAGAAAATTTCCTTTTTTTGTTTTTATATATATATATATATATATATATAAACAAAAAAAGGAAATTTTCTGTCTCAAATCTAACAGTTCATATATGTAAATAATAGTCTTATTATGTTAAACCCCTAGTAGCGATCGCCCAAGCACTTCCAAACAATCCACATACACGAAAGTATAGATGAACAGTCCCAAAATACGGTATATCAGGCGTTCACAGGTTGCCTCTTATTATTCAATTAAACTAATATAGCAGTTATGGGTCTTATAGACATTACGCTTCCGTAGCCATCTGTGTATTGTATACCGCTGTGCGGTTAAGCCCACTTACCAATGCTACAGAGGAGGTACTCTAGTTGTCACGAATCCGTCCAGATACTCGCAGACTGAAGGCCCACTCACGGCCCGGTCTCAGCCCGGCAATCTTGCCTCTGCGATCTCCGTTGTGAAGGATGCTGTAATTGCGTCTGTACGTGTGTGGCGTGCCACGTGTCAATGGTCGTCCAATGAGATGGATTGGATTCCTCAACTGGGATATGGTAGTCCTGCGGTCATCCAATGGGAAGTCTAGCTGTCCACGCTAGCTTGGGGTATCATATGGAGCATACAAAACCACTGAGCACCAATGCTTAATCCTGATATAAATAATGAAATGTCAAATAACGAAGTTAAAGAAAATGGTGCCAATAGCGGTTAAAAGTTGATTTTATTTGTGTAGTCACACAATTAAAACATGGGGGTAATACAAAAAGAACAAATTAAGCCACAAAGATAAACATGAAATAGGTTGCTGACATGTTTCGGCACACAGCCGTAATCATAGCTAAAGAGTACACCTGTTAACAAGTTTATGTACCCTACCTCTGATTCTTATTGGTTAAAAACAAGCATGCTCAAATTAACTCTTTGATGTAACAAGTTAGTAAATCCAATCATGGATCTAAGAGAATAGCCTTATTTAATAAGTTGCTATTGTTCAAACTTGATCTAATATAACACTCTGCCAGTTCCCTATATTAACATATTATAACCAATGGATAGAAAACAGTGATTTACTTGATATTTTATAGATACGAATCTTGGTTTTAATTGAATTATATATATGTCTGTCAAAAGTACATATAAAAATCTATAAAAATCTAAAAAATACTATAGAAAAATATGTGGTATAGGGAAGTACAGAAAATAGGGAAACTTAGAAAATTGTAGATAAAATGAACCCTTTGAAAAGATCACTTAACTTAAAACATGATAAGTATATGTTGTTATATACAATAAATCTATCTCTCAAAATTTACAGCTAAAGATTAGATTATACTAATCATTAGATAGGTGTTCTTTTTAAAAACACAAATAATTCTTTAATAAATAGAGAGAAGATATTATTACTTCCAATAATTAATTAAATCATATTCAGAGTTCATACCTTGGGGAACTCTTGTCCCAAGTTTAAAAATCCAAAACATCTCCCTCTTGCCCAGTATTTTGTCCCTATCACCTCCCCTTGGAGGTGTATTCACCTTTTCTATAGCTTGCCAGCGAAAGGTAGATAGGGATTTATTATGTTCTTTGGCAAAATGCTGGACAAGAGGGGTAGTAGTTGTGCCTGAGCTAATGGTAGATAGATGGTTTCTCATCCTTGTGTTTACGTCATTTGAGGTGAGACCTACGTATTGTATGGAACATTCAATGCATGTGATAACATAAATCACATAAGAGGTAGTACAGTTCAGGCAGGATTCTATCTGGAATCTCTCACCTGTGGTCATAGATTGAAAGCTGTCAGTAAAGAGAGCAAATTTGCAAGGTCTGCAAGATCTCTTTCCACACCTGAACATTCCCTTGTGTTGTAACCATGTACTCTTTGATTTGTTTTTATTTTTAGAAATACAGGAAGGAGACAGAATATTGCCCAAAGTCCTACACTTTCTGTAAGAGCATTTCAAGCCTATGTCTACACTTTCTGTTAGATGATCATCAGCAGCCAGTAATTTAAAGTGTTTCTTTGCAATTCTACATATGTCACCATATTGGGCACTGTATTCAGTGACAAAGTATGACCCTTTTGCCTTAGATGTTTTGACGCTGTCCTGTTGTGTCTTATTGCTCAAAAGTTTTTTCCTGTCTAGTCTCGCTACTTGATACTCTGCTCTATCAAGAACTTTGTCTGAGTAACCTCTCTCTTTTAAACATTTTCTCAATTCAATGCTTTGCCTGACAAAAGCTGCCTCCTCTGTACAGTTCTTCTTAAGTCTGACGAACTGTCTCTTTGCAACCACAAAAGGAACATGTGGTGGGTGGCAGCTTTTGGCATGCAACAGTATGTTACATGTGATTGGTTTACGATATGTGTCACATATTATTGAACCATCATTGTTACCTTTTATATTAAGGTCCAAAAAATAAATATTTTCAGTGTTCTGTTCAAAGGTAAATTTTAAACCCAAATCATTGTCATTAATCTCGGTGACAAAGCTCTCAAGTTCTCTTACAGTACCTTTCCATATTAGAAGAAGGTCATCTATGTATCTCCTGTAAAATACAATATTAGCCTTAAATGTGTTCTGATCTCCAAAGATGTGGGACAGCTCCCACCATCCCATATAGAGATTGGCGAATGATGGTGCAAATTTAGCGCCCATTGCTGTCCCACACCTCTGGAGATAGAACTTCTCTTCAAACTTGAAGTAGTTGTGTGTCAGGAGATACATAGTGACCCTCTTAACAAATTCAATAAGTTCTTCAGAAAAATCTGTGAAGTTGTTTAAAAAGTACATAATGGCCTCAACGCCCTTTTCATGTGGAATTGAAGAGTAAAGTGAGGTTACATCTATTGTAACCCATCTATAGGTATCTTTCTCCCACTTCTCATTTTCGAGTAAGTTGATTGCATGCTTAGTATCTTTCAAATAGCTATGCAGTTGAAGAACCAAAGGGTTCGAAATTGCATCAAGCCACTCTGAAAGGTGCTCAGATATAGAGCCAATCCCGCTTATGATAGGACGACCTTTAACATCCTCCAAACTCTTATGTACTTTTGGCAGATGGTGGAAGATGGGCACAACGGGGCATTTGACAAATAGATATTCCCCCGTGGATTCATCAATGTGCCCATCCTCCAATCCATCATCCAAAATTTCCTTAAGGACTCCCTGATACATATGAGTTGGATCTCCTTGTAGAGGAACGTAGTTGTTAATGTCTTGTAGCTGGCGTAAGGCCTCTTTAATGTAATCAGTCTTGTCCATTATTACTATGGAACCCCCTTTGTCTGCCTTACGAATGGTAATATCGTCCATTAGTTTTAACTCATTTAGAGCCCTTCTTGCATTTTTAGACAGATTACTGGATGAAGTAATATTCTGACTTAAAGCTATAAGATCTTTCTCAACTCTTTTAAAGAATGTTTCCAATATAGTACCTCTATAATGTATAGGGTAGAATTAAGAGGAGGGTTTAAAACCACTAAATTCATTTCTATGTTTAGAGCTGATATCCATGTGACTCTCAGAAGCCAAGATAATAAGAGTATTAATATCACAGGCTTCTCTGAAACCAATATTCTGAGTCTCTAAAGGACTTAGAGTTTCAGATTGACCACTATCTCTCCCATCTGTCTGATTTTCAGTAAAAAAATTCTTTAGAGTTAAATTTCTAATCAATTTATTTAAGTCTAACATTGTTTCAAAGACATTAAATGTATTAGTTGGAGAAAAATTCAAACACAGACTCAATACTTTGGTATGCTTTTTAGTAAATACTCTTGAAGACAAATTGATTACATTATTCATATGTACTTTGCGCTCGTTTTGTTTTTTCTCTGAGGATATCTGGCTTGCTCGTGACCTATACCGTTTTTTTCCGGTGCCACATAAAAAACCTTCTCAAACTCTGTTTTATCTTGATTGGTCTGATTAGTTTGACTAGTTTGTTGGGTCATAACATATTTGGATCCTTTATTTGTTGATTTAACCTGGGATTTTGTTTCTTGGGATCTAGCTCCCTGTTCATCATTACATGTTACTACCTGTTTGCTAGACTCTTGAAAATTCACATTACGATTAGTTTTCAGTATGCTAGTGTGAGTGGTCTGGTCTTGGTTACTATCAGTTAGCTGTCTCCCTTCTGTTGTATTAGTGCTATTTGTTAATGCTGGCTGATTGTTACTTGGTGACCTGTTATTCCTACTATTTCTATTCCTACTTCTAGACCTGCCCCTGTTTTGTAGTCTCCTAGTGTTTGTTCTTTCTGCTCTATTCCACACATATACATTTTTATCATCATAATCAGTTTTATCTCAAACAAATTTAGTGTGCTTTAGATTCAAAACAGAGGTTTTGATCTCAGTAAGTGTAGATTTCAATATATTATCAAACTTTAAAAATTCAAGTTAATTTTTCCTTAGATTCAATACTCCAATTTCTTCTCTCACAGTTGATAGCAATTTCATTTTGTATGAGACCAAAAGTAACATCAGTCTAGTGGAACACTCTGACAAAAATTTGTTCCATGATTCAATGAATTCCTCATCCTGTACCTCAAATGTTGGAAATTTGCTGAGTCTTAACCCTCTAGGTATTAGATTCAATTTTAAATATCTCTCAAATGTCCATACATCATACTGCAGTTTCATTTCTTTAATAAGTAATTTCTCCATTTCTTCAAACAAACAGCTCAAGTTGTAATCCGTAATGTTAGTTGAATTTTTTTTATCCAAATCCATACATTCCCTATCTGCCAGTGGCATGAGTGAATAAAAGTTCATAGTACCCTCCATGTTAGTATGCTCCATAAGTATAGTGATAGATTGAGACGGCAAAACTGTGTATATCAGGACTTGCACAGTAAATAAACAAACAAAAAAAGGAAATTTTCTGTCTCAAATCTAACAGTTCATATATGTAAATAATAGTCTTATTATGTTAAACCCCTAGTAGCGATCGCCCAAGCACTTCCAAACAATCCACATACATGAAAGTATAGATGAACAGTCCCAAAATACGGTATATCAGGCGTTCACAGGTTGCCTCTTATTATTCAATTAAACTCATATAGCAGTTATGGGTCTTATAGACATTACGCTTCCATAGCCATCTGTGTATTGTATACAACTGTGCGGTTATGCCCACTTACCACTGCTACAGAGGAGGTACTCCAGTTGTCACGAATCCGTCCAGATACTCGCAGACTGAAGGCCCACTCATGGCCCGGTCTCAGCCCGGCAATCTTGCCTCTGCTATCTCCGTTGTGAAGGACGCTGTAATTGCGTCTGTACGTGTGTGGCGTGCCACGTGTCAATGGTCGTCCAATGAGATGGATTGGATTCCTCAACTGGGATATGGTAGTCCTGCGGTCATCCAATGGGAAGTCTAGCTGTCCACGCTAGCTTGGGGTATCATATGGAGCATACAAAACCACTGAGCACCAATGCTTAATCCTGATATAAATAATGATATAAATAATGAAATGTCAAATAACGAAGTTAAAGCAAATGGTGCCAATAGCCGTTAAAAGTTGATTTTATTTGTGTAGTCACACAATTAAAACATGGTTGTAATACAAAAAGAACAAATTAAAACCAAGATTGGTATCTATAAAATATCAAGTAAATCACTGTTTTCTATCCATTGGTTATAATATGTTAATATAGGGAACTGGCAGAGTGTTATATTAGATCAAGTTTGAACAATAGCAACTTATTAAATAAGGCTATTCTCTTAGATCCATGATTGGATTTACTAACTTGTTACATCAAAGAGTTAATTTGAGCATGCTTGTTTTTAACCAATAAGAATCAGAGGTAGGGTACATAAACTTGTTAACAGGTGTACTCTTTAGCTATGATTACGGCTGTGTGCCGAAACATGTCAGCAACCTATTTCATGCTTATCTTTGTTGCTTAATTTGTTCTTTTTGTATTACCCCCATGTTTTAATTGTGTGACTACACAAATAAAATCAACTTTTTACCGCTATTGGCACCATTTGCTTTAACTTCGTTATTTGAAATTTCATTATATATATATATATATATATATATATATATATATATAAATATATATTTATATATATATGTGTGTATATGTGTGTGTATGATTATCTTTCTTTCTTTCTTTCTTTCAAATAATTAAATGCTAAATCACTTGAAAATGGTGCAGAATAACTGTAAAAAGCTGACATAAAAATATCACCTGAACAGTTCTCTGTAAAAAGGGAAGATATTTTACCTTCAGTAAGTGCTCTTTGAACAGTTATTCTTCAGCTACTGTACAGCTGCAAGTTGAAAAAAAAAATATCACGTTCATTTATTCCCCCATAGTAGTCAATGGAGGAAAAAAAAAAACCTGATTGCCTTTTCTCATGAGTGCTACCCAGATATGAAAAGCAAAAACAATCTATTTATGTGTTAATTGTTAAACACTAACGGCTAGATTTAGAGTTTTGTCGGTAACGACCCGCGTAGCTAACGCTGGCTTTTTTCTGGCCGCACCTTTAAAATAACTCTGGTATTGAGAGTCCACAGAATGGCTGCGTTAGGCTCCAAAAAGGGAGCGTACAGGCATATTTAACGCCACTGCAACTCTCGACACCAGAGTTGCTTACGGACG
This sequence comes from Bombina bombina, assembly GCF_027579735.1. NCBI lineage: Eukaryota > Metazoa > Chordata > Amphibia > Anura > Bombinatoridae > Bombina > Bombina bombina. The sequence goes on along the minus strand of NC_069503.1, from coordinate 140,292,372 downwards.
CGGCCAGCTTAAAAAACGTGCTCGTGCACGATTCCCCCATAGGAAACAATGGGGCTGTTTGAGCTGAAAAAAAACTAACACCTGCAAAAAAGCCGCGTTCAGCTCCTAACGCAGCCCCATTGTTTGCTATGGGGAAACACTTCCTACGTCTGCACCTAACACTCTAACATGTACCCTGAGTCTAAACACCCCTAACCTTACACTTATTAACCCCTATTCTGCCGCCCCCGCTATCGCTGACCCCTGCATATTATTATTAACCCTTAATCTGCTGCTCCGTAAACCGCCGCTACTTACATTATCCCTATGTACCCCTAATCTGCTGTCCCTAACACCGCCGACCCCTATATTATATTTATTAACCCCTAATCTGCCCCCCACAACGTCGCCTCCACCTGCCTACACTTATTAACCCCTAATCTGCCGACTGGACCGCACCGCTATTATAATAAAGTTATTAACCCCTAATCCGCCTCACTAACCCTATAATAAATAGTATTAACCCCTAATCTGCCCTCCCTAACATCGCTGACACCTAACTTCAAATATTAACCCCTAATCTGCCGACTGGATCTCACCACTATCCTAATAAATGTATTAACCCCTAAAGCTAAGTGTAACCCTAACACTAACACCCCCCTAAGTTAAATATAATTTAAATCTAACGAAATTAATTAACTCTTATTAAATAAATTATTCCTATTTAAAGCTAAATACTTACCTGTAAAATAAATCCTAATATAGCTACAATATAAATTATAATTATATTATAGCTATTTTAGGATTAATATTTATTTTACAGGTAACTTTGTATTTATTTTAACCAGGTACAATAGCTATTAAATAGTTAAGAACTATTTAATAGCTAAAATAGTTAAAATAATTACAAAATTACCTGTAAAATAAATCCTAACCTAAGTTACAATTAAACCTAACACTACACTATCAATAAATTAATTAAATAAAATACCTACAATTACCTACAATTAAACCTAACACTACACTATCAATAAATGAATTAAATACAATACCTACAAATAACTACAATGAAATAAACTAAAGTACAAAAAATAAAAAAGAACTAAGTTACAAAAAATAAAAAATATTTACAAGCATAAGAAATATATTACAACAATTTTAAACTAATTACACCTACTCTAAGCCCCCTAATAAAATAACAAAGCCCCCCAAAATAAAAAATGCCCTACCCTATTCTAAATTACCAAAGTTCAAAGCTCTTTTACCTTACCAGCCCTGAACAGGGCCCTTTGCGGGGCATGCCCCAAGAAATTCAGCTCTTTTTCCTGTAATAAAACACATACAATACCCCCCCCAACATTACAACCCACCACCCACATACTCCTAATCTAACCCAAACCCCCTTAAATAAACCTAACACTTAGCCCCTGAAGATCTTCCTACCTTGCCTTCACCTCACTGGGTATCACACCGATCTTTCCTGGCTCCGATATCTTCATCTAAGCCCAAGCGGGGGCTAGACATCCATCATCCGACGGCTGAAGAAGTCCAGAAGAGGCTCCAAAGTCTTCATCCTATCCGGGAAGAAGAGTAGATCCGGACCGGCAACCATCTTCTTCCAAGCGGCATCTTCTATCTTCATCCGATGAGGACCGGCTCCATCTTGAAGACCTCCACCGCGGACCCATCCGCGGTGTTAGGTTTAATTGTAACTTAGGTTAGGATTTATTTTACAGGTAATTTTGTAATTATTTTAACTAGGTAGCTATTAAATAGTTCTTAACTATTTAATAGCTATTGTACCTGGTTAAAATAAATACAAAGTTGCCTGTAAAATAAATATTAATCCTAAAATAGCTATAATATAATTATAATTTATATTGTAGCTATATTAGGATTTATTTTACAGGTAAGTATTTAGCTTTAAATAGGAATAATTTATTTAATAAGAGTTAATTCATTTTGTTAGATTTAAATGATATTTAAGTTAGGGGGGTGTTAGGGTTAGACTTAGCTTTAGGGGTTAATACATTTATTAGAATAGCGGTGAGCTCCAGTCGGCAGATTAGGGGTTAATGTTTGAAGTTAGGTGTCGGCGATGTTAGGGAGGGCAGATTAGGGGTTAATACTATTTATTATAGGGTTAGTGAGGCGGATTAGGGGTTAATAACTGTATTATAGTAGCGGTGAGATCCGCTCGGCAGATTAAGGGTTAAAAAGTATAGGCAGGTGGAGGCGACGTTGAGGGGGCAGGTTAGGGGTTAATAAATATAATATAGGGGTCGGCGGTGTTAGGGGCAGCAGATTAGGGGTACATAAGTATAACGTAGGTGGCGGTCGGCAGATTAGGGGTTAAAAAAAATTAATTGAGTGGCGGCGATGTGGGGGGACCTCGGTTTAGGGGTGCATAGGTAGTTTATGGGTGTTAGTGTACTTTAGGGCACAGTAGTTAAGAGCTTTATGAACCGGCGTTAGCCCAGAAAGCTCTTAACTACTGACTTTTTTCTGCGGCTGAAGTTTTGTCGTTAGATTTCTAACGCTCACTTCAGCCACGACTCTAAATACCGGAGTTAGAAAGATCCCATTGAAAAGATAGGATACGCAATTGACGTAAGGGGATCTGCGGTATGGAAAAGTCGCGGCTGAAATGTGAGCGTTAGACCCTTTTTTGACTGACTCCAAATACCGGCGGTAGCCTAAAACCAGCGTTAGGAGCCTCTAACGCTGGTTTTCACGGCTACCGCCAAACTCCAAATCTAGGCCTAAGATTTATTAGTAAGAGGTAAAATGAATGCAAATCAGATTGAATAGTATTAATGCATCTAGAAATACAGTAAATACAATAAAACATTTTATAAAATCAAGGCTAAAACAAACTGCACTGCTTGCCTGGCCAGGACTGGATGTACATGATGCATGACACCTGAGAAAGGTTGAGGAGCTCTGAAATGCGTTGTGTGGATCCAGTCTTGGCCCAGCGAGCAGTGCAGTTTGTGTTAGCAAACATTTTATAAACATTCTTTATTGTATTTATTTGTATTGATTTATTACACATTTCTACAGACACATTGGCCTCTATGTATGAAGCCGTCTACTTTCCTGCATTCGTTGGCCCAATACGCTCGCCTAAGCTCGCCTACCATCGCCGCCGCGGACCTGAATACGTTCACCAAAGTTATCAAGAAAGCTGTCAAGAAGCCGCACACCAAGTACGGAGCGATGAGCAGCGGACTGTTGTTAACTGACAGTCATCGATCTCGCTGCTCATCGGCTTCTTCGCAGCTTTCTTGCTAGCCTGTCACTAAGCACCCACACTATACTAAACTGTTTTACCCCCTAAACCGCCGCTCCCGGAGCCCCCCAACTAAATAAACTTATTAACCCCTAAAACGCAGTTCCTGGACCCAGCCGCAACTATAATAAATATTTTGACCCCTAAAACGCCGCTCCCGGACCCCGCCGCAACTATAATAAATATATAAACCCCTAAACCGCCGCTCCCGGACCCTGCCGCCACCTACATTATACTTATTAACCCCTAATCTGCCGCCCGCTATACCGCAGCCACCTACATAAAGTTATTAACCCCTATCCTGCGGATCCCGGACCCTGCCGCAACTAAATTAAATGTTTAACCCCTAAACTGCCGCTCCCGGACCCCGCCACCACCTATATTAAACTTATTAATCCCTAAACCTAAGTCTAACACTAACACCCCCCTAACTTTAATATCATTTTAATAAATCTAAATAAAACTTACTATTATTAACTAAATTATTCCTATTTAAAACTAAATACTGTAAAATAAACCCTAAGATAGCTACAATATAACTAATAATTACATTGTAGCTATTTTAGGGTTTATTTTTATTTTACGGGCAAGTTTGTATTTATTTTAACTAGGTAGAATAGTTATTAAATAGTTAATAACTATTTAATAGCTACCTAGCTAAAATAAATACAAAATTACCTGTAAAATAAATCCTAACCTAAGTTTCAATTACACCTAACACTACAATATCATTAAATTAATTAAATTAATTAACTAAAATTACCTAAAATTAAATACAATTAAATAAACTAAACTATAGTACAAAAAAAACAGACACTAAATTACAGAAAATAAAAAAAGAATTACAAGAAGTTTAAACTAATTACACCTAATAAAATAGTAAAGCCCCCCAAAATAAAAATATGCCCTACCCTATTCAAAATTACAAAGTAAACAGCTCTTTTACCAGCCCTTAAAAGGGCTTTTTTGCGGGGCATTGCCCCAAAGTAATTAGTTCTATTACCTGTAAAAAAAAAAAATACAACCCCCCAACATTAAAACCCACCACCCCCCATACCCCTACTCTAACCCACCCAAACCCCCCTTAAAAAAACCTAACACTAACCCCCTGAAGATCACCCTACCTTGAGCCGTGTTCACCCAGCCGGGCCGAATTCTTCATCCAAGAGGGGCAAGAAGAGGTCCTCCATCCGGTAGAAGTCTTCATCCAAGCGGGGCAAAAAGAGGTCCTCCATCCGGTAGAATTCTTCATCCAAGCGGTGTCTTCTATCTTCATCCAACCGCGGCTCCATTTTGCAGACCTCCGACGCGGAACATCCTGCTGGCCCGACGACTACCCGACGAATGAAGGTTCCTTTAAGGGACGTCATCCAAGATGGCGTCCCTCGAATTCTGATTGGCTGATAGGATTCTATCAGCCAATCGGAATTAAGGTATGAAAAATCCGACCTCGCATTCTATTGGCTGTTCCGATCAGCCAAAAGAATGCAAGGTCAATCCGATTGGCTGATTGGATCAGCCAATCGGATTGAGCTTCAATCCGATTGGCTGATTGAATCAGCCAATCAGATTTTTCCTACCTTAATTCCGATTGGCTGATAGAATCCTATTAGCCAATCGGAATTTGAGGAACGCTATCTTGGATGACATCCCTTAAAGGAACCTTCATTCATCGGGTAGTCGTCGGGCCAGCAGGATGTTTCGCGTCGGAGGTCTGCAAGATGTAGCCGCGGTTGGATGAAGATAGAAGACCCCGCTTGGATGAAGACTTCTACCGGATGGAGGACCTCTTCTTGTCCTGCTTGGATGAAGACTTCTACCGGATGGAGGACCTCTTCTTACCCCGCTTGGATGAAGAATTCGGCCCGGCTGAGTGAACATGGCTCAAGGTAGGGTGATCTTCAGGGGGTTAGTGTTAGGTTTTTTAAAGGGGGGTTTGGGTGGGTTAGAGTAGGGGTATGTGGGTGGTGGGTTTTAATGTTGGGGGGGTTGTATTTACAGCTAAAAGAGCTGATTACTTTGGGGCAATGCCCCGCAAAAAGCCCTTTAAAGGGCTGGTAAAAGAGCTGATTACTTTGTAATTTAGAATAGGTAGGGCATTTTTTTATTTTGGGGGGCTTTATTATTTTAGGTGTAATTAGTTTAAACTTCTTGTAATTCTTTTTTTATTTTCTGTAATTTAGTGTTTGGTTTATTTGTACTATAGTTTAGTTTATTTAATTGTATTTACTTTTAGGTAATTTTATTTAATTAATTTAATTAATTTAATGATAGTGTAGTGTTAGGTGTAATTGGAACTTAGGTTAGGATTTATTTTACAGGTAATTTTGTATTTATTTTAGCTAGGTAGCTATTAAATAGTTATTAACTATTTAATAACTGTTCTACCTAGTTAAAATAAATACAAACTTGCCTGTAAAATAAAAATAAACCCTAAAATAGCTACAATGTAATTATTAGTTATATTGCAGGTATGTTAGGGTTTATTTTACAGGTAAGTATTTAGTTTTAAATAGGAATAATTTAGTTAATAATAGTAGGTTTTATTTAGATTTATTAAAATAATATTAAAGTTAGGGGGGTGTTAGTGTTAGACTTAGATTTAGGGGTTAATAAGTTTAATATAGGTGGCGGCGGGGTCCAGGAGCGGCGGTTTAGGGGTTAAACATTTATTTTAGTTGTGGCAGGGTCCAGGAGCAGCAGTTTAGGGGTTAAACATTTAATTCAGTTGCGGCTGGGTCCGGGATCCACAGGATAGGGGTTAATAACTTTATGTAGGTGGCGGCGGTATAGGGGGCGGCAGATTAGGGGTTAATAAGTATAATGTAGGTGGCGGCAGGGTCCGGGAGTGGTGGTTTAGGGGTTCATATATTTATTATAGTTGCGGCGGGGTCCAAGAGTGGCGGTTTAGGGGTTAATAAGTTTATTTTGTTGCGGGGGGCTCCGGGAGCAGCGGTTTAGGGGGTAAAACAGTATAGTATAGTGTGGGTGCTTAGTGACAGGCTAGCAAGAAAGCTGCGAAGAAGCTGATGAGCAGCGAGATCGATGTCTGTCAGTTAACAACAGACTGCTGCTTATTGCTCCATACTTGGTGCGCGTCTTCTTGACAGCTTTCTTGATAACTTTGGCGAACATATTCAGGTCTGCGGCGGCGATGGTAGGCGAGCATAGGCGAGCGTATTGGGCCGGCAAATGCAGGAAAGTAGACAGCTTCATACATAGAGGCCATTGTATCCATACTATTCCATCTGATTTGTATTCATATTACTTCTAATATTTTTTTTGTGTTCACAAATTTGACCTTTCTATCCATTTTAAATTATAGTAAATCCTAGCGTTTTTGAAACAATAGGATTTACCAGTGGAACAAATAAAGTGGACTATAAAATACTTCATGCTGAAAGTTCCATTATTTGTCTGAAGCATTCACAGTGCTGAACTCCTCAGGCAGCCCACAGCAGAACACTATTTTTCAGTGAGGTGACATTTCCACCTTTCAACATGTTTGATCAGACTTATATACTACAGGAAAGTTGTCTCCTGTGAAAAGCACAATTGGGCAGAAAAAAGCTACTCCCTGGTGGCAACTGGGCCAAAGAACAAGCTATTGAGCTCATGTTCATTCCTGGCTTACTGCTTCGTTTTCTATTTTGCATATGTAAATATGAGCCTGGGGATAGCCTCCCTAAGGGTGATGGGGAAACCAGACGTGGACTCCTTGCCTAATGTGTTCAGAGGGATATGTCTGTACCTCACTGAAGAGGCCTATAGAAGGCTGAAATGATCATCTGGGGTTGCCGTTTTCCTTGTTTAGAAGAAAATTGCCTGGTATTTCGGGACTGGACTGACCATGTCAGCGGGATCAGATTAATATACTAGAGGAATGTTTTCCTCTGTGAAAAGTACAATTTGGCAGAAAGAAGCTACTCCCATGTGGTAACCAGGCCATAGAACAAGCTATTGAGCTGCAGTTCATTCCTAGCAGACTGCTTCTCTTTTTGTTTTCCACCTCTTAGCCAATAGCCGTGTGGGCCAGCTGGCATTATGCCGGATAGCTAGCACCTCAGTGATAAAATAGCATTCTGACGTGGACTGCCTAAGGCACTCAGCGTGGCTTCATGACTGAAAGTCCCCTTTATTTGTTTCACTGGTAAAATTCTAGCATTTCGAAAACCCTAGGATTTACTATTACTTAAAGTTCTATGCAGATTTCATAGTTTTAAACGGAGAGTTGAGTTAAGCTATAAAATCAGGGAATTATTATTTTATTAACCTACATTAAACAGGTGCAAAAACTGTAACAATGGAATAAAAACATGAGGAAAGCACAAGAGGCCAAATGTTATTTTTAAGTGGTAAAAATGGCTGAATTATATTTCTGAGCAACTCACTTTATCACCAGTACCTGTAATGCATGGGTAATAAATAATAATGTTTTAGCCAATTAATCCTAACTGCAACCGTGACTGCAATTGAACTTCAAGTCTAAATGTGACTCTCCCATCGCTCTTTACCCATAAGTGCTTTGTGTAAAACCACATTCAAGAATTGCTTTGACCTAGCTGACCCAATCCTTTGCTGTCATAATAAACTGCCAGGAGTCATCAACCATAGGCTGTCTGTCATGTAACCCTAGAGCAGCAGAACAAGAGTACACTATCAAGTATTTATGTATGTGTGATCATAATTGTTCTAGCCAATTATTTAGCAGCTTACTTCAATGTTTACAAAAATGGTCAGAAAGTCTGAATAGTTGTTGTTTCAATATATGCTGGAGTTGTGCTGCTGTCTGGAGGTTCTAGGCCTGTGAGTTTTTAAACCTGTTTGTAATTTTGCAGTTGTGTGGAAAAAAACACACAATTCTAGTCAGGAAAACTTTATTCTATTAATTAAGCACCATTGTGCAAGGATTTATATTGTCTTCTTAATGTTAGAACTGTATTCCTGCAAATTGTCTCGTTCACACAAATAGGCGTGAACGAGTACAAGTGATGTGATACAAAGTCATAACTATTATACTAAGCAGTGACAATATTATACGTGATTAGTGAATAAATGCAAAAATACGTTTAGTCTCATACAAGAGACTCTATACAAGGTATTGTCAAAAGTGATGCCTTATAATAAAACATGGTCTAAATAATATTGGCAACTGTAATCGGCAAGGTTGCCTATAGGGTAATTGATTCTGAACAGTAGTATAATATTTACTCAGAAATCGAAACATTAGTGAATAAATAGAAAAAACTAACGGAAATTGACAAAAATGTAACATAATAAAGTGTGCCAGTAAAGAAACAAAGAAGCTAATGAAGTCTAAAATCTTGAGAGGTATTGGGGATTGTATACATAATAAATACATAGTCATAGACCAGGCGTAATGCTTAGCAAGTTTAGCCACATTTACAGAAAGATATGTATATATATATATAAGAAACTGGCAAAAGCAGTAGGGGTAGTTAAAAAGGGATAAATACAAATATAAGGCATCTTAGACGAAAAAGGAATATATCATTCAAGCATAATAAAATAAACATAAAAATAAACACAATAAAAAACATGACATAGAAATGGAAAGAATGAAAAGAGATAAAACAATGAAGGAGAAAGAAGCTTAAAAAGGTAAGGTAGTAAAGTAAGGGGAACACTAGGGGAAAAGGTATCTCAAATGATCCGAAGGAGGGCACCACCTGCTCCATAAAGTGATGAGAATAGTCTCCTGTTATCATTAGTAAGGGAGCAGGGCCAGGGGGAAGGGGAGATAGAAGGGGTGGGGGGTAGAAAGATTTTAATCAATGAACAGGTCTAAATCATGTCTCTTATTAATGCCTTTTGGAAATTTACACCTAGATTACGATTCTTGCGTTAGCCTTAAAAAGCAGCGTTGAGAGGTCCCAACGCTGCTTTTTAACGCCCGCTGGTATTACGACTCTGGCAGGTACAGGTGAAACGCTCACTTTTTTTTCCGCGACTCGAGCATACCGCAAATCCCCTTACATCAATTGCGTATCCTATCTTTTCAATGGGACTTGCATAGCACCGGTATTACGAGTCTTGGAAAAAGTGAGCGGTAAACCCTCTCCTGTCAAGACGCCGTAACATAAAACTCTTAACTAAAGTGCTAAAAAGTACACTAACACCCATAAAACTACCTATTAACCCCTAAACCGAGGCCCCCCATATTGCAAACACTAAAATACATTTTTTTAACCCCTAATCTGCTGACCGGACATCGCCGCCACGGTAATAAATATATTAAACCCTAAACTGCCGCACTCCCGCCTCGCAAACACTAGTTAAATATTATTAATCCCTAATCTGCCGTCCCTAACATCGCCGCCACCTACCTACATTTATTAACCCCTAATCTGCCGCCCCCAATGTCGCCACCACTATATTAAATGTATTAACCCCTAAACCTAAGTCTAACCCTAACTTAAATATAATTAAATAAATCTAAATAAAATTACTACAATTAATTAAATTATTCCTATTTAAAATTAAATACTTACCTATAAAATAAACCCTAAGATAGCTACAATATAACTAATAGTTACATTGTAGCTAGCTTAGGATTTATTTTTATTTTACAGGCAACTTTGTATTTATTTTAACTAGGTACAATAGTTATTAAATAGTTATTAACTATTTAATAACTACCTAGCTAAAATAAGTACAAATTTACCTGTAAAATAAACCCTAACCTATGTTACAATTACACCTAACACTACACTGTAATTAAATTAATTACCTAAACTAACTACAATTAATTACAATAAAATAAAATAAACTAAAGTACGAAAAAAACAAACACTAAATTACAAAAAATTATAAAATAATTACAAGAATTTTAAACTAATTACACCTACTCTAATACCCCTAATAAAATAAAAAATCCCCCCAAAATAAAAAAAAATCCCTACCCTATACTAAATTACAAATAGCCCTTATGGCGAGATGGCATCCCTTGAATTCCGATTGGCTGATAGGATTCTATCAGCCAATCGGAATTAAGGTAGGAAAAATCCTATTGGCTGATGCAATCAGCCAATAGGATTGAGCTCGCATTCTATTGGCTGATTGGAACAGCCAATAGAATGCAAGCTCAATCCTATTGGCTGATTGGATTAGCCAATAGGATTGAACTTCAATCCTATTGGCTGATTGCATCAGCCAATAGGATTTTTCCTACCTTAATTCCGATTGGCTGATAGTATCCTATCAGCCAATCGGAATTCAAGGGACGCCATCTTGGATGACATCATTTAAAGGAACCTTCATTCTTCAGTTGGATGTCGTTGGAAGAGGATGCTCCGCGTCGGCTGGCTTGAAGATGGACCCGCTCCGCTCCGGATGGATGAAGATAGAAGATGCCGTCTGGATGAAGATTTCTGCCCGTCTGGAGGTCCTCTTCTGCCCAGATCGGATGAAGACTTCTGCCCCTCTGGAGGACCCCTGCTGCCCGGTTGGGTGAAGACATCTCAAGGTACGGTGATCTTCAAGGGGTTAGTGTTAGGTTTTATTAAGGGGGGATTTGGTGGGTTTTAGAGTATGGTTGGGTGTGTGGGTGGTGGGTTTTAATTTTGGGGGGGCTATTGTATTTTTTTTTACAGGTAAAAGAGCTGATTACTTTGAAGCAATGCCCCGCAAAAAGCCCTTTTAAGGGCTATTTGTAATTTAGTATAGGGTAGGGTTTTTTTTATTTTGGGGGGATTTTTTATTTTATTAGGGGGATTAGAGTAGGTGTAATTAGTTTAAAATTCTTGTAATTATTTTATTATTTTTTGTAATTTAGTGTTTGTTTGTTTTTGTAATTAATTAATTGTAATTAATTGTAGTTAGTTTAGGTAATTAATTTAATTATAATGTAGTGTTAGGTGTAATTGTAACTTAGGTTAGGGTTTATTTTACAGGTAAATGTCTCTTTATTTTAACTAGGTAGTTATTAAATAGTTAATAACTATTTAATAACTATTGTACCTAGTTAAAAATAAATACAAACTTGCCTGTAAAATAAAAATAAACCCTAAGCTAGTTACAATGTAACTATTAGTTATATTGTAGCTAGTTTAGGGTTCATTTTATAGGTAAGTATTTAGTTTTAAATAGGAATAATTTAGTTAATTGTAGTAATTTTATTTAGATTATTTAAAATTATATTTAAGCTAGGGGGGGTTAGGGTTAGACTTAGGTTTAGGGGTTAATATATTTATTATAGTGGTGGCGACGTTGGGGGCGGCAGATTAGGGGTTAATAAGTGTAGTTAGGTGGCGGCGACATTGGGGGCGGCATATTAGGGGTTAATAAATATAATGTAGGGTTCGGCGATGTTGGGGGCAGCAGATAAGGGGTTCAAAAGTATAATGTAGGTGGCAGCGGTGTCCGGAGCGGCAGATTAGGGGTTTAATAATATAATACAGGTGGTGGCGATGACGGGGATGGCAGATTAGGGGTTAATGAGTGTAAGATTAGGGGTGTTTAGACTCGGGGTTCATGTTAGGGTGTTAGGTGTAGACATAAATGTATTTTCCCCATAGGAATCAATGGGGCTGCGTTAGGAGCTGAATGCTGCTTTTTTGCAGGTGTTAGGTTTTTTTCCAGCCGATTCTGCCCCATTGATTCCTATGGGGAAATCGTGCATGAGCACGTTTTACCTGCTTACCGCTACCGCAAACAGCGCTGGTATTGAGGTGAGATGTGGAGCTAAATATTGCTCTACGCTCACTTTTCTGCGACTAACGCCGGTTTTAAAAAAAAACTGTAATACCAGCGTTGTTTGTAGGTGAGCGGTGAGCATAAACTGAGCGTTAGCACCACAAGCCTTACCGACAAAAACTCGTAATCTAGCCATTTGTTTGTAAGGTAAAAATCCAATAGGCTTCTTTCCTTAATAATTTGCCTATTCTATCTACCCCCTAATGTCTCTCCTAATATGATCAATACCAGCAAAATGAAAGAGACGTTTAATGCGACTACCATGGGAATGAAAATGTTTGGCCACCGGAGTTTTGGGGGTCTTCTCATCCAATGACAACAAGTGCTCCCTAATGCGATCTTTTAGGGGGCGTGTCATGAGGCCCTCATATTGAAGGGAGCACTGTTGGCATGTGATGAGGTACACCACATATTCACTGGTGCAATCTATCCTCTAAGTGATGTGGAAGACTTTACCAGTTTTAGAAGATTTAAAATGGTCAGTTTTTTTTGGTATAAGTTTAACTTTTGCAAGTATGTCCACATCTAAAGAAACCTTTGTTTGTTGAAAGCCAATTTGTGGGCTGGGTTGGTTTATTAAAAAAATGTTTTTTGACCTTGTCTCCCACTGTGGGGGCTTTTTTTGCTACACATTTAATTTGGTTTCTAGATACGGTGCTCCCTTTCAATATGAGGGCCTCACGACACGCCCCCTAAAAGATCGCATTAGGGAGCACTTGTCATTGGATGAGGAGACCCCCAAAACTCCAGTGGCCAAACATTTTCGTTCCCATGGTAGTCGCATTAAACATCTCTTTCATTTTGTGGGTATTGATCATATTAGGAGAGACATTGGGGGGGGGGGAGGTAGAATAGGCAAAATATTAAGGAAAGAAGCCTATTAGATATTTACCTTACAAACTAAATTTCCAAAGGGCATTAATATGAGACATAATTTAGACCTGTTCATTGATTAAAATCTTCCTACCCCCCACCCCTTCTCTCTCCCCTTCCCCCTGGCCCTGCTCCCTTACTAATGATAACAGGAGACTATTCTCATCACTTTATGGAGCAGGTGGTGCCCTCCTTCGGATCATTTGAGATACCTTTTCCCCTAGTGTTCCCCTTACTTTACTACCTTACCTTTTTAGGCTTCTTTCTCCTTCATTGTTTTATCTCTTTTCATTCTTTCCATTTCTATGTCATGTTTTTTATTGTGTTTATTTTTATGTTTATTTTATTATGCTTGAATGATATATTCCTTTTTTGTCTATGATGTCTTATATTTGTATTTATCCCTTTTTAACTACCCCTACTGCTTTTGCCAGTTTCTTATATATATACATATCTTTCTGTAAATGTGGCTAAACTTGCTAAGCATTACTCCTGGTCTTTGACTATGTATTTATTATGTATACATTCCCCAATACCTCTCAGGATTGTTTGCTTCATTAGCTTCTTTGTTTCTTCATTGGCACACTTTATTATATTACATTTTTGTCAATTTCCGTTAGTTTTTTTTCTATTTATTTGCTACTGTTTCAATTTGAGTAAATATTATACTACTGTGCAGAATCGATTACCCTATAGGCAACCTTGCCGATTACAGTTGCCAATATTATGTAGACCATGTTTTATTATAAGGCATCACTTTTGACAATACCTTGTATAGAGTCTCTTGTATGAGACTAAAAGTATTTTTGTATTTATTCACTAACCACGTATAATATTGTCACTGCTTAGTATAATAGTTATGACTTTGTATCACATCACTTGTACTCGTTCACACCTATTTGCATTTCCATTGGACAATGTATAGTAAGTATATCAGTGCTCACCTGGTGATCACCTGTAGATCTCTGATGAAGCGCATTTGAGCATGCACGAAACGCGTCGGATCCTGTGCACCTGCCTTGTACACTGAATAGTGCCTTGCCTGTTTGCTTGAATAAACCACTTTGGTTACCTAATCCTGAGAGTCCTCGTTTTTCTATTTCTTTGTACATGTTTATGGCTGAGCAGCCTAGAGGACCGGAACCTTGCAATTAGCATCCAGCTCTGTTCCCAGCAGTGCTGCTTTTTTTGCATTCCCCAGCTCTGAGAATATCTCTTCACTCACCTTCCATGCCTTACTGACGTTACCCGAAGGAGGAGTCTGGACGCGGCCTCTGCCGCCAGCAGTGTTAATTTCGTCGACTAAAACTAGACTAAAATGACTATAAAACTAAAGAAATTCTGATGACTAAAATACGACTAAAACTAAAATGACATTTTAGTCAAAAGACTATGACTAAAACTAAATCAAAATTTGCTGACAAAAACATTTTATGCAAGGTGTTATAATCAATCCATATCTAATTACTGCTCTTTTGTAAAATTTACAAAACTTAATTTTATTAAATTTTAAGATAAATAAAGACATGTTATATACCACAACAGTTAAATTTGTATTGCATGTTCAAACCTTAATACCATAAATAAAAACAGTTTAATAAACCTTTACTCCAGGAGTATATAATGAGTTTGGAAGTTCTTGAGCAGTGCTAATATCGTTGCCGAAATTTTTTCAAATCTGTGAACAATCAATTGATTCTTCCTATACAAATAAGTATAACCCACGAATAATGGTTTAAGTTATGCTGTGCCTGTGCTAGCTGCAGAAACATTTTGCTGTGTTGAGTTACTTGATTCTTGTTTTAATTATTAACAGAGAACTGTTAAAGTTTTTATACTGGGTAATATGTTTAATACAGTTTACAGTTTTTTTTTTTATATATTTTAAAGTTGCACGTCTGTTTGTTTATGAAACTTGGTTTTATTTAATTTTAAGTTTAATAAAGATGTTATATATCACAACGGCTAAATCTGTGTCTGTATTGCATGTTTAAACCTTAATACCATAAATATTAACAGATGTTATGTTTATTCCTGGAGTATATAATCAGTTTGTAAATTATAGAGAAATGCTTAAATAATGCATTACACTTTAACTAAACCCCTTAAATTTTAGTCGACTAAAATCTACTGGAGATTTAGTCGACTAAAATCTACTGGAGATTCAGTCGACTAAAACTAGACTAAAACTAAAACAATTCAGATGACTAAAAGATGACTAAAACTAAAATGGCATTTTAGTCAAAAGACTAAAACTAAGACTAAATTGAAATTTGCCGTCAAAATTAACACTGGCCGCCAGCACAAAGGCTACAGCCAGCAGACGATACAGCTATACGTATTACATACAACAGCCGCGGATCACTTATGAACAAGTTTCCTCACTGCAAAGGTATTTTGTCCTTTTGTACATGTATACTCCAGATTTGCACTAGAGAAGGTGAGGTATGTGACTGTTAAACTTAAGTTACTGTGCTGTTTGGGGTTTATGCATTTACTATTAGCTAATACGCTAATAAACTGCACCACGTCTTGTGCAGCGTTCACTCTTACACTACACTGCTGGGATATATAAGTGCTCATCGGACTGAGTCTCCTTTTTTCCTTTTCATACATACATATATATATATAGGATATACATATTCAGAAAGGACTCTGAAACTGACTACCTGTTTGGATGATTTTAGAATTCCTTGGTTTTTATGATTTTAAACAGGAACAATAAAAAATATTATTCAATTTGGAATAGCAATGAAAATGTAGGAAGAAGTAACTCTTCAGTTGATAATTTGACAGTGAATGCTGAATAATTTGTGTGGTTTCCTTCTTAGATTACAAATCCAATGTATCAGACGCTTGTCTTCAAATACTGCTTCTCTGTCATTGCTCTGTTCTGAGAGTCCTCAGCTGTACTGCGCATGTCTATATTGCTCCATATAGTTTTTTAATATACAGATATATGAGTTTAAAAAATAGTTTATCAGTTTAAAATATTTGACCTCTACTATTATGGCAATAGACACTAAATGATTCATAAACATTATACCATGGGGACAACTAGTGGACAACGATAAATATGACATAAAAATGTACAAAAGTAAAAAAAAAAATGATATATTTTGCTTATTCATTAAATGCCAAAGAATGCAACAAAATATTGTTATGCTATACATTGTAGCCATCTCTAGAAACAGACTAAGTACTTCAATAAACTAAAATTAAAGTGAATGTAAAATTTGATGAATCAGTGCCCAGTTTTTAAAGGGACAGTCCAACACCAGAATTTTTGTTGTTTTAAAACATAGATAATCCCTTATAAACCAATTCTCCAGTTTTGCATAACCAACACAGTTATAATTATACATGTTTTACCTCTGTAATTACCTTGTTGCTAAGCCTCAGCAGACTGCCCCCTTATTTCAGTTCTTTTGACAGACTTGTATTTTAGCCAATCAGAGCTGTCTCCATGGTAAATTCACGTGCATGAGCTCAATGTTATCTATATGAAACACGTGAACTAATGCCCTCTAGTGGTGAAAAACTATCAAAATGAATTTAGATTAGAGGCGGCCTTCAAGGTTTAAGAAATTAGCATATGAACCTTCTAGGTTTAGCTTTCAACTAAGAATACCAAGAAAACAAAGCAAAATTGGTGATAAAAGTAAATTGGAAAGTTGTTTAAAATGACATGCCCTATTTGAAACATGAATTTTTTTTTTGGACTTGACTGTCCCTTTAATAATCCTATTAAAAACATGGGCACTTTCATTCATCAAACTTTAAATTACACTGCTTTTTAAAAAAATACCTTTTCTTTCTGCAAGCTGCTCCAGCGCTTCCTCCGTCCGTTGCAATCCTCTGTCGACATCAGAAATGACGATTCCGGCCTTCCACCAATCACGGCATTGCTTTAGGCAATGATTCCCCCAGGGGGGAAGCCGTGATTGGAGGATGCTGGAATCGTCATTCCTGACGTAAGAAGAGGCTTGCGACGGGCTGGAGAGGCTAGCAGAAAGAAAAGATAAGTATTTTAACAAAAGCAGTGTCATTTAAAGTTTGATAAATGAAAGTGCCCATGTTTTTAATAGAATTATTAAAAACCGGGCATTCATTCCTCAAACTTTACATTCACTTTAACTGGTTGTTAAAGTGGCATACAAGGTAGAAAAGAAAATGCTCTAATTTGTTATATGCAAGCAACCCCGCTATAATAAAATGGTCTATGTGTTTAACCACTGCAAAGGAGTTAAACACAAAGTTATAAAGCCAGTCCTGGAGATGTACTATAACTACTGAGATCTAGCTGAATTCAGGGGGTGTATGTGCATAGCCACCAATCACCAGCTATCTCCCAGTAGTGCATCTCTGCTTCTACGCTTTTCAGAAAAGGATACCAAGTGAACAAAGTATTAATGATGATAGAAGTCAATTAAAATGTAAATTTAAAGGGACAGTCTAGGTCAAAATAAACTTTCATGATTCAGATAGGGGATGTAATTTTAAACAATTTTCCAATTTACTTTTATCACCAATTTTGCTTTGTTCTCTTGGTATTCTTAGTTGAAAGCTTAACCTAGGAGGTTCATACGCTAATTTTTTAGACCTTGAAGGCCACCTCTTTTCAGAATGCATTTTAACAGTTTTTCACCACTAGAGGGTGTTAGTTCATGTATTTCATATAGATAACACTGTGGTCGTGCACGTGAAGTTATCAGAGAGCAGGCACTGATAGGCTAAACTGCAAGTCTGTCAAAAGAACTGAAATAAAAGGGCAGTTTGCAAAGGCTTAGATACAAGATAATCACAGAGGTTAAAAGTATATTAATATAACTGTGTTGGTTATGCAAAACTGGGTAATAGGTAATAAAGGGATTATCTATCATTTAAAACAATAAAAATTCTGGTGTAGACTGTCCTTTTAATGCTCTATCCGAATCATGAAAGTTTACTTTTGATAGTTATGTCCCTTTAAGAAGTATTACCTCTAACAGCTTGATCTGATGACCCTCACTAGTGTGCAGAGATGCAAGAGAATATTATTAAAAATAAGAGGATAAAATATCATTATCTATCCAGCAACATATCTAATAAAAACAGTCGGCTGCACCAAATGTAACACTAAATCCTTCTGTGCAGGGATTCAGCAAGAGGAGAAAGCATTATTGTGTAATAAGGGCTATCCAAATAGTAACATAAAGTTATATGTAAAGCACAGGCAGAGTTCTCAATCGGGATAGATTCATTAATATTCTCTCCAACACCTTAAATCTTAACAATATCTATATTGTTTTGTAAAGTCTATTAAATAATCAATAGTTTTTTGTTGTTTTTTTAATGTGAATTATACAGGTTTTTTTTTATATCCATGTTTCTTTCAGCTAAAATATAAATTTCCCACACAGAAAGACCTACTATTGTTGTTAACAAGATGGGGTGGTATATGTATAAGTTGTTTTCATGTGCTTTGTACAATATAGGATACGCTTAAGATAAAAGTATGACAATATCAGTCGAGAGGTGCATTACCAAAATTTGAGAGATGAGCAATGGCACCACTCTTATTACTTTGAGGGAACACTTTATTTAAATGTATAAAATATAATCTAATATACTATGTAATTGTGTATAGGTGCTGTATCAGAGAGAAACATATACAAGAACAATTCCAGCCAGAGAGCTGGACAGGATACTAACCAGAAAAGCACTTTGCCCTCATACGTATGGGCTTAGTGTATATAGGTTTTAAAATATATCAACTTTATTAGGTTTTATTTAAAAAGGGTTACACAATAAAAACAGTTGCAGCAAGTAAAAGTGGTTTTCAAACTAATGTAGTGAAAATGGGGTATAGTTACAAATTCTTATCCTGAATTGATATCATGAATAGTAACTCCCACCTAAAGAGGATTTGTGGTAAACCTTAATGGTAAAGGTATGTTTATAATCTGCTGTGGGCTAACATCCCTGCAAAATTGAGGCCAACCTGTTAGGGGCCACTAATCAGTCAAAGTGTGTACTCATATATTGTATACCTCACTGAGTATTATGTGAATACTAAAATAAATTGTACCCATATGTACAATGTGGTAGAGTACTGCAATAGTAGTAGTATGGCTAGGTATTGATACCTTGTAAATTATGTGAAGTTTGCACTTTTATATACAAATTACTTGTTAGTGTGCCCGAGGGTCACGATTAAAATATTAGTTGCTCCACAGATTAGAGGTATATCTCCGCCGTAATTTGTAAAGCCCAATATCTAGAATGGAGCGTGTGTATATAAATGAAACCACAGGAATTACCGTATATTCAAACGTTAAGTTACAGTGTAACCAATGACTCGCAACTTACTTTGTATCGGTTGCTACTGATTAATTATAAAGTTACATATCATGTACCTTTATTATATAATTTTCAGCAACCTCCAAAGGAGTCTAATACTTAGCGAGGAGGCTTATACAGATTACTTGTTAGTGTGCCCATGGGTCACAGTTAGAATATTCATCGCTCCACAGATTAGATTAGAGGTATATCTCCACTGTCATATGTACAGCCCAATATCTGAAATGGAGCGTATGTATATAAATTAAACCAGTGTAATACTTAGCGAGGAGGCTTATACAGATTACTTGTTAGTGTGCCCATGGGTCACAGTTAGAATATTCATCGCTCCACAGATTAGATTAGAGGTATATCTCCACTGTCATATGTACAGCCCAATATCTGAAATGGAGCGTATGTATATAAATTAAACCAGTGTAATACTTAGCGAGGAGGCTTATACAGATTACTTGTTAGTGTGCCCATGGGTCACAGTTAGAATATTCATTGTTCCACAGATTAGACTAGAGGTATATCAGCACCGTCATATGTACATCCCAATATCTAAAATGGAGCGTGTGTGTATAAATGAAACCACACTAGTTACCGTGTATTCAAACGTTAAGTTACAGTGTAACCAATGACTCGCAATTAACTTTGTATCGGTTGCTATTGATTAATTAAAAAGTTACATATCGTATACATTTGTTATAAGATTTTCAGCAACCTAGAAAGGAGTGTAATACTTAGCAAGGAGGCTTATACAAATTACTTGTTAGTGTGCCCATGGGCTTAACACTAAAGCTCGCCACCAGGCAGGTATGTGCAGGATATGCGATTTATTTATTACAGCAGTAACCTAAATCAGCTGGTTTCAGAAACTCCCGAACAGCAAGACTCCTATAGAGAGGTCTCTCACCCCCACTATGAATTATATACGCTTAGTATTAAACGTGCAAATAAATAAGGAATGTCTATATGCCTTAAGGTCACACTTAGATTGGGCAGTGTTCCACAAGTTAAGGAATACAGAAGCCACTGTAAATTAAGCTCAACGTTTAACCTGTATATACATAAATAAAACTTGTTTATATGGATTGTACACAGTGCACTGCCGTGTATCTAAGCACTATACAGTACAGTTTACCCCAGGTTCGTCAAGTGTTGCCACTAAAAATACTTATTGTTAGTTGTTAAATATCATATCATATGCTTGTAATTTGTACTGTGGGCAACCACCACAAGAAGTTAGTAAAGAAAATATGAGTAGCACAAAGCTTGCCCTAGGGCAGTAATAATTTGTGCTGAAATTACAGGTATGTGCTACGTAAGTAGTTTAAATTAGCTAGTATCGGATAAGCCCGAACCACAAATCTCCTAAGGAAATATCACTTTCCCCATAGTTGATTAATACATAAGAATTACCACTTAGACTAGTGCAAAATTAAAACTACAGGGCACCCAACAATCCTGTCATTCCTCCCTTAACATGTTTCGCCTACTGGCTTTGTCAAAAGTGGAGGCGTCGCCCAAAATGCAGCCTTTTATTTGCTTCCTATTAGACATCACGCCCATTTCTTGTGATGTCATGAAAAGCTAATTAAGTATACATGAAAAAAAACTTTATCCTAAAATGAGTATTGTATTTGATTAACTGATTTACTCCCTTATGTATTGAAAGAGGAAGGACTAGATAATATATTTGACCATATTGTTATCCACAGAGGGGATCATCATTACTAATATATACAGTGTTTTTACTCCTCAAGTGGGCATCACATTGTAATAACACTCTATCTTACCAGTGCTGTAATGGTTTATCTGTATAGGGAGAATTTATGACAGAGAGGTTTATATACATAACTTCTGACCCATGTCAAATGAAGTTACCAAATCTAGCAAGGAAAGGCAAAACTAATATTAAAAAAAATATATAGACACACTTCTCTGGTTATCACTTTGTTAATGTGAAATAACATTTTTATAACTCATTAGGATTAAAGTTTAGAACAAGAACAGGGGGTTAAACTGTGACTTTCCTTTGAACAAGAACTAAAAAATGAATACACATTTGATAACGCTCAAAAATAAATAAAATAATAAATCCATAAATAAAATAGAATATACTCTTTTAAAGGCGTGGGGCACATTAACCTATACATATAACATGGATGACCTGATAGTTCACATCTATATGTACCTTACTGTTTTGCACGGATACATGATAATAACAAATATAGGTCGAGATTACGAGTGAATTACGCTGACAGTTACGCGTGAACAAAAAGGGGTTTATCACAGGTGTTTGCGCATTAGGTTTATCACTAGTTTTACAAGTAAAAGTTGGGCGCAATTTAAGATTATGCTTGTTGGGTTAGCGTGATCTCAGATCTCTGGTTAATTCTTTTGCAAAACAAAAAAAAGAGTCACAAAACACATAAAAAATATATTACAAAGTACAGTTACGCACATAATAACATCTTATAAAAATTATTCCAAAAAATATTGCACAAGAAAGGTATAAGGGCTCAAAGATATGAGGTTTCAGGTGTTAGAATAAAAAAAAAGGCAGGCAAAGGACTTTAACATAGAGACACATACATGTACATGTCTACATATGTGTGTGTACATAGATATTTATGTGTATGTGTTTATATGTGTGTACATATGTATGCATATATGTGTGTACATATCTATTTATGTATTTAAATGTGTATATGTGTATACATATGTATTTATATGTATGTGTACATATGTATTTATATGTATGTGTACATATGTATTTATGTATTTATATGTGTACATATGTATTTATGTATTTATATGTATATATTTGTACATATGTATTTATATGTGTACATATGTATTTATATGTATATATGTGTACATATGTTTTAATGTGCTGTCACATATTCAAGAAGAAGAAACTTCTTCTTTTTCCTCTGAAGTGGCAAAATCAATCCCCCTGACACTTTGGGGCGATTGACAATCTCTTCTCTAGCACAGTTGGTTGAGCGGGAGCAGGTGATCACATTGCACAAGAATCTTCTTGATTGTGAAACATCACTAGTGACAATTGCAGGCATACAGGTTCACTACTTGCAATCATTGTCCACCTGCAGGGATGGTGAAATTACCCCATCTTTATGTTTGTCTACTCTGGGCATCTAGATAAACAAGTTTCCATTGGTTATAGTCACTGTGACTCACCTGCCTTATCTTGTACTCTTATAGCTTAAACTAACGCCAAGAGTTTTGCTGTAACAGGGCACACTTTAAACAATGCTGGTATTACAAGTTTTCTGAATGGCTGCGTTAGCCTCAGAAAAGTGAGTGTTGAGCAAATTTAGCTCCACTTCTCAATGTAATACCAGCGCTGCTTGCGGTAGCGTTAAGCTGGCTAAAACATGCTCGTGCACGATTTCCCCATAGGAAACAATGGGGCTGAGACGGCTGGAAAAAAACCTAACACCTGCAAAAAAGCAGCGTCCAGCTTCTAACGCAGCCCCATTGTTTCCTATGGGAAAATACTTTCTATGTCTACACCTAACACCCTAACATGAACCCCGAGTCTAAACACCCCTAATCTAACACTTATTAACCCCTAATCTGCTGCTCCCGATATTGTCGCCACCTGCATTATACTATTAACCCCTAATCTGCCGCTCCGAACACCGCCGCCACCTACATTATACCTATGAACCCCTAATCTGCTGCCCCTAACATCGCAGACACCTACATTATTAAGCCCTACTCTGCCGCCCCCAACGTCGCCACCACCTACCTACATTTATTAACCCCTAATCTGCCGCCCCCAACGTTGCCGCTACTATATTAAATGTATTAACCCTTAAACCTGTCTAACTCTAACTCTAACACCCCCTAACTTAAATCAAATTTAAATAAATATAAATAAAATTACTATATTAAATAAATTAATCCTATTTAAAACTAAATACTTACCTATAAAATAAACCCTAATATAGCTACAATATAACTAATAGTTACATTATAGCTATTTTAGGATTTATTTTTATTTTGCAGGCAACTTTGTATTTATTTTAACTAGGTAGAATAGTTATTAAATAGTTATTAACTACTCTATAAATAAATAAATAAACTAAATTAAATTAAACTAATTACAAAAGGCCCTTTTAAGGGCTATTTGTAATTTAGTATAGGGTAGGGATTTTTATTATTTTGGGGGGCTTTTTTATTTTATTAGGGGGATTAGATTAGGTGTAATTAGTTTAAAAAATTGTAATTTCTTTTTTATTTTCTGTAATTTAGTGTTTGGTTTTTTTGTAATTTAGTTTAATTTAATTTAATTGTAATTAGTTTAATTTAATTTAGGTAATTAATTTATTTATAGAGTAGTGTTAGGTGTAATTGTAACTTAATAACTATTTAATAACTATTCTACCTAGTTAAAATAAATACAAAGTTGCCTGTAAAATAAAAATAAATCCTAAAAAAGCTATAATGTAACTATTAGTTATATTGTAGCTATATTAGGGTTTATTTTATAGGTAAGTATTTAGTTTTAAATAGGAATTATTTAGTTAATATTAGTAATTTTCTTTAGATTTATTTAAATATTATTTAAGTTAGGGGGGTGTTAGGGTTAGACTTAGGTTTAGGGGTTAATACATTTAATATAGTAGCGGCGACGTTGGGGGCGGAATATTAGGGGTTAATAAATGTAGCTAGGTAGTGGAGACGTTGGGGATGACGTTGCGGTAGAAGTCTTGACAGGAGAAGGTGTACCGCTGACTTCTTCCAAGACTTGTAATACCGGCGTTAGGCAAATCCCATTGAAAAGATAGGATACGCAATTGAAGTAAGGGTATTTGCGGTAGCCAAAAGTCGCGGAAGAAAAGTGAGCGGTACACCCGTACCTGCCAGACTTGTAATACCAACAGGTGTTAAAAAGCAGCGTTGGGACCTCTCAACGCTGCTTTTTAAGGCTAACGCAGAACTCGTAATCTAACCGATTATATCTTAATGTTTAATGTTGTCATGAATCGTTTCTTGTCTTTTACTATCTAGTATTTTTCCTTGTTAGTATTTCATTGTGTGCATTGTTTATCATTTAATTAGTGTGATCACCCATGACTGCTTTTTGTTAATGTGGTTCTCTGCAATATAAAGGATGGTCTTTCACTGCATTCATAGTGGATTCTGTCAATCATGGGTCAATGCTTTATTATATTGCTTCATTATTCACAGATTTATATAATTGCTTGTCTGTTGAATTGCTTATTAATGAACTGAATTTTCTTGAAGGACTCTGTCTTTATTTTTCTTACCTTGTAACATGTTCCTGACACCACCGCACCTTAACCAATTTCAGTGAAACAGAAATGCTCTCATATTTACTTTACTACAAATCATTATTATGAGCCCAAATACATTTATCACTGTATTTTATTTTTTTGGGGGGTGGACCAGATTGCACTTTTGAGTGTGATATTTGTGCTCCACTCGTAATACCAGCGCACACTGGTATTTGAAATGAAGCGCAATGCGAACATGACCTTACGTTTGCATTGCATTGAAGTTTTACGCTTGTTCTCATGCCGATAGTCACGGCAGAGTACCTAGCGCAGCAAAGGGGGTAAGTTGCGCAGCGCTGGGCAGCAATGTTTAAAAATATATGAATATATATACATATATATGTATGTGTTTATATGTGTATATACGCATCTTAACACATAAATATACATGTATATAAGCATATACATATATATTTATTATAATAACACAGTCCCCATACACCGCTATGTAAACCAGTGAATTTGCCTGTTTACGGCGCACATTAAATTAGCACTCCACTTAAGTAATTTACCCCTATAAAAGTAAATGCCAAAGCATAATTGTCTAGCGGGCATGATAAAAACACACACTTTAAATATTGGAAGACATTGTAACTTCAGTACCATACACATAAATATTAACTAGAGTATCACATAATTCTACAACATAAACAATCCTATATTAATATCCTAAGTAAAATATAATTTATACACAATTTAAAACTATGTATAACAAATAAGAAAACATAAGTTTTTTTTGACAATCTGAATTACTAAAATGAGCAGGTATTATATCCAGCCACATACTTACTAAATATGACAGCAAGCTTGTATGGAACACCAACAAAATTTGCTGTGACAGGCAACTATAAATCCATTAAATGCAAAATATTTATTTTCAGGCTTGTGTCTAACAAAGAAAATGTTACTAAAAGTATATATTTGAAATTGTTGGGATGTGTGTTTCCAATTATTCATTTTATGTATAAATTTATAGTAGACTTTGAGATATATAATTAAATTAGAAGATTAGTATGCAGGAAACAATGTAGATAAATGGTATTTTGCAGAAAATATGTTTAGAATGTAAAGCTGATAAAATCTTGCAATTATGCTATGGGGACATCTAGTGGTCAAAGATTGAATTACAGAATAATTTAATATAACCAAAAAACTGTTTGTGCTAC
Source organism: Bombina bombina (assembly GCF_027579735.1). Classification (NCBI taxonomy): domain Eukaryota; kingdom Metazoa; phylum Chordata; class Amphibia; order Anura; family Bombinatoridae; genus Bombina; species Bombina bombina. The sequence continues at coordinate 140,266,690 of NC_069503.1, read as the reverse complement.
ATAATCCAGCAGTAATAATAACTAAAAGAAATGTCAGTAGAAGGTGTGAGTAGTGAAGGAGATGCCATTTAGTTCCTAACTAAGGGCTAGACTACAAGGGGAGCGTTAATTTATTGCGCGCCCGTAAACGTGAAAATTCACCCGTTTTCGCCCGTGCAATAAATAACCAGTCATTACAAAAGGCTGGTTATTGCTACTGCAAGCTCACAGCAGCAATTAGTGCTCAGAAAATTAACCATAGATCAGATCTCTGGTTAATTTTTAAAATGTCCCACAATTTTCTTTTAGTTTTTTATTTTTAAAAAAGTAAAACATTTTTAAAAATAAAAAACATCTGCACAAAGCAGCATTTAGGGGTTAAAATTGGCGGGTGTAGTTTGTTAATATATATATATATATATATATATATATATATATATATATATATATATATATATATATATATATATATATATATATATATATATTGAAAAGAATGTGGATGGAAAACCTGCTAGTTCATAAATAGTGTTGCATAAGTTAGTGGTATTTAGAAATTAAATATCAGCTTGTTATAATATAGTTGAATTTAAAAATGGTGCAGACCCATTAAATAATTATAATACAAAAAGTAAGGGAGATTTAGGTGATTTAAAATAAAATCACCTGTTAAAGACAGGGAATTCAGCACTCTTTTAAGAAAATGAAAAAGCAACACATCTTGAATTTGATTTGAAACAAAGTTACATTTATTCTCACACCGTGTCGAGCTTGGGCTTGTTGAATTGACACCATCCAAATACACTGGATACAATAAATGTTGTGGTTTTAAATATTAAAACTTTAAGAATACAAGTACAATAATACTTAAAGGATTCAATAACTCAAAGCATTTAAATATGCTAGAAAAATATTACTTGGACCGGTCCATGTGCGGTGACGGGCTGTTAACAAAAAATTATTATTTCCTAGAGTACAAAAGGTTATAGTAGAGCCACACACATGCTACAACTGAGTAAGCACAAAATTAAGAACCTCAAAATCGATTTCTCAGACCCTTTAGGGTTTTAGTAAAGCTGATAACGAAAATGAGGTTAACTACTTATTGTGCATAGTCACTTGTCAGCTCTTAGACAGCAACATTTAGTATCTAGACATGGCATTTAACAAGTTTGTTACTATACGTAGCATGTATTTTGTAAAAAAACATAGATCATACAGAAGGAAACCTTGTTCGCAATTTCACATTTCTATAAATAGCATAGGCACTTTATACAGTTAGATGATGCCCTTAGAGCTCAGCAGAGCTTGATTTGGGGTTCAATATGTTAACAGTGTATTGCATACTGATAGGGTAACTGTGAGTCATCCAGCTGATATATACTTTTCCAAGGATGTTTTTAATGCCAAGTGGTAGCAAGGCCTCCAAGCAAGGTTATTGAAAGGTCTGCCACAGATACAAGCAAGGATCAGGATGGTATGCAGCAAAATAATTAGAGCATGTGTAGTGAAACTTTAACAAGACAAAATGGAAGCCAATATATATGTGTGTGTGTGTGTATGTATGTATATATATATATATATATATATATATATATATATATATATATATATATATATATATATATATATATATATAGTTCCGTGTTCGGATACTGGGCTGCGCTTGTGGATGATGAATCTAAGCAGAAAGAATGTGGAGTGGGAGGGAGACAAAAAAAAAAAAAAAAAAAGAGGGAAAAAAGAGAGACTTATAGTGTAGTATGTACAAAAAAACTTAAAAAAATTGTTTGGATAGGAAGTTCTTACTCCCCACTGTGGTAAAGTTAATGTTTCACAATGCGATTTCAGCTATAGGTGTATGTGTTACATATATTTTGTGAATTTAACTAAAATACACACACATATGGTGCAGTGTTCCAATTAAATATAAATATACTTTATTTACAAAGAATAAAAACATAATTTATGCTTACCTAATAAATTTATTTCTCTTGTAGTGTATCCAGTCCACGGATCATCCATTACTTGTGGGATATTCTCCTTCCCAACAGGAAGTTGCAAGAGGATCACCCACAGCAGAGCTGCTATATAGCTCCTCCCCTCACTGCCATATCCAGTCATTCGACCGAAACAAGCCGAGAAAGGAGAAACCATAGGGTGCAGTGGTGACTGTAGTTTAATTAAAATTTAGACCTGCCTTAAAAGGACAGGGCGGGCCGTGGACTGGATACACTACAAGAGAAATAAATTTATCAGGTAAGCATAAATTATGTTTTCTCTTGTTAAGTGTATCCAGTCCACGGATCATCCATTACTTGTGGGATACCAATACCAAAGCTAAAGTACACGGATGATGGGAGGGACAAGGCAGGAACTTAAACGGCAGGAACCACTGCCTGTAGAACCTTTCTCCCAAAAACAGCCTCCGAAGAAGCAAAAGTATCAAATTTGGAAAATTTGGAAAAGGTATGAAGTGAAGACCAAGTCGCAGCCTTGCAAATCTGTTCAACAGAAGCCTCATTTTTAGTTGAAATAATTTTTATTGAGGGATCACAACAAAAAAATGCAATACATTCACAATATGTATCATTACAATAGGGTGTGATATTAATCATTTGAGTACAATGATACAATTTGTCTCTGCAGAATATACTGTTTCCCAATTGTGTTAAGAATAACAACCCTTGGGTTGTCTTTTAAGCCCACTAATAAATGAAGAACTATCCCTCCCACCCACCCCCCAACTCCCCTCCCTTAAGACCATTTAACTTGGCCTAACTTCTAACTGTAAACTTTTTTCCGTCATGCAGAGTCGTCTTTTTGGTAGCTGTTAGAATATGTTTCTCTTAGTATAGAAAAAAAAAAAAAAACTTCTGTAAAAATAGTTCAGACATTCCCCTCTATGAATGTTTTTTCATTATCCAGTGTATCCAGATGTTTTGAAAGCTTGCAGAGGTACCCTGTAACCAAGCTGCTGTATATATTCTCTATTTTGTCAAGTATTTCACTCCATTCCAAAGCACCTTCTCTCCACCTTCTAGCTATGCATAATCTAGTGGCTGTGCATACTATATTAATCCATCTGTTAGTGGCCGAGTTAAATGAATCTATTGGAATGTGAAGCAAGGCCTTGGCGGCTGAGAGTGTGAATGTGTCATCTAGTGTATTCTTGATCAGCTGTGCTAGTTTATCCCATATAGGTCTAATCTTCGGGCATTCCCACCACATATGCAAGTAAGTACCTAACCCTAAGCAACCTCGATAACACATTCTATTATTCTCTGGGGTGTAATGTGAAGTTTTTAATGGTGTGAGGTACCATCTGTAAGCCGTTTTTATTGCGTTTTCAACTAGGTCAGCTCCTATTAGGCTTTTGCCCATTGAAAAGAATATTTGTTCCCATTCCTCTTCGTTATATGTTATATCTAGATCCTGTTCCCAGGTAATGTGTAGTTTTTGTTTTTTAAGGTTTTTCGCTTTTTGGATAGCTAGGTATAAGTTTGAGATCATTTTTTTGTTTCTGCCTGGCGATAGTATGATTTGCTCTAGGATGGTGTATGGGATATGGGGAGAATTTTGCCTATATTTATGTATCGAGTGTGATATTTGGTGGTACAAGAACCATTGCAGTATATTGGGGTTAATTTTGTCTCTTAATTGTAGGTAGGTTAGTATTTTCCCCTTGTCTAAGAAGTCTGCCACCCTATACAGACCTTTGTTTTCCCATTTTGACAGCTGTTTTCGAAATTCTAGCGGTAGCAACAGACCCAGTGGTATTATGGTTGAGTGTGGTGGAATTAATCTCAGTGATTTAGTCAGTGTTCTCCAAATTGTTTTAGTGTATTCTGTGGTTTTAAGTTTGGATAGAGGTTGAAGTTTGGCATTTGAGGGGGTCCAAAGGATGTCTCCTGGGTTACTATATCCTCCTATTTCTGCTTCAATATTTGGCCATGTTAAGTTGCGACAGTCTTTCCCTAGTAGTGTACTTTGCGCTAATCTAGCGGCCTGGTAATAGTCGCGTAGTTTGGGAACCCCTATTCCCCCTAGTTGCTTATGCAAATTTAATATGTTAGCAGGTATTCTAGTTGTTTTGTGGCCTCGGATAAATCTGAGGAACTCAGACTGTAGGTCTTCTAAGTCTTTTAGTGGTATTTTGATAGGGAGGGCCCTAAACAGGTACCATAGTCGGGGTAGAACATTCATTTTTATTGCTACTTGTCTTCCCACCCACGAGAAACATCCTTTTTTCCATTTGTTCAGGTCAGATCTTATATTTTTAATGATCGGTGTGTAGTTAGCTTTATATAATGCGTCTAGGGTGTCAGTGATATATATTCCCAAATATTTAATAGAGTGCTTGGCCCATTTAAAATCAAAATTAGTTTCTATTAGTTTCCGAGTTTGAGCTGGTAAAAAAAGGGGGAGAGCCTCAAAATTTATTTTGAAGCCAGAAATCCGAGAGAAATCGTCTAATATCTTATAGATATTGGGTAGAGAAAGCATGGGTTTGGAAAGTGTTAGCAGGATGTCATCCGCAAATAGTGATAATTTAAATTCCCCTATGTTCAGTTTAACACCATGGATACATTGTGAATTTCGGATGCATGCTGCCAGTGGTTCCACGCATAGCGCAAATAAAAGTGGTGAAAGGGGGCATCCCTGGCGCGTACCATTTAAAATTTGTATCGGCCTAGATTGGTATCCCGCCGCTCTGATTGTGGCTCTTGGGTTAGAGTATATATTTTTAACCGCCCCTATAAATTTATCACCAAATCCAAATTGTTCTAAGATCTCTATCATATATACCCAATCCACCCTATCAAACGCCTTCTCCGCGTCCAAGGAGAGGAGCAGAGAAGGCGTTTTTGTTTCTTTCAGATATTCAACCAGGGCCACTGTGCGACGGACATTATCCGGTGCTTCACGATCTTTAATGAAGCCCACCTGATCAGGGTGGATTAATGAGGGCAAAAGGTGTTTAAGTCTGTTTGCCAAGATTTTGGTGAAAATCTTTACGTCTTGATTGATCAATGAGATTGGTCTGCAATTTGAGGTTATTTTGGGGTTTTTTCCTGGCTTTGGGATCACTATAATTTTCGCCTGAAGGAGTTCTGAGGGGATTGGAGTACCATTTAGCGCATCATTACAAAATTGGTGAAGGTGGGCATACAGATCTGTTTTAAACAATTTGAAGTAATCTCCAGAAAACCCATCCGGACCCGCCGCTTTACCTATCTTGAGCTCTTTGATTGCGGAAGCTATTTCTGCCAATGTGATGTCTGCATCTAGGGTTTTTGCATCTTGTTCGCCTAAACTTGGGAGTTTTGCTAATTCAAGAAGGTTTTGACTCAATTGTGCTATCTGTGGTGTATGTGAAACTTTCTTTCCATCATAAAGGGCCTCATAGTATTGGGCAAAACATTCTACAATTTCTCGTGGATGGGATGTCAAGGCTCCGTCTGGTTTTTGTAATTGTGTGATTGTGAAGGATTTAGTTTTCTCTCTCAATTTATTAGCTAAAAATCTATCTGGTTTGTTTGCGTGTAGGAAATAGTATGATTTCAGTTTGCTAATAGCTCTCATAGAGTTGTCGGTTAATATTTTATTGAGTTCTTTTCTTTTATTGGTCAGTGTGGTTAAAGTCTGGTCGGACATTGTAGATCTGTGACTCTTTTCTAATTCTTCTATTTCCTTCTGAAGCGTTATTGTTACCAATCTGGTCTTTTTTAGGAAAATGTTTTTCTCTTTAATTAGTAGACCTCTAATGTAAGGTTTGTGAGCGGCCCAAGTTATTACTGGTTTGATTGACGAAGTAACGTTAAGACTCCAATATTCTTTAAGACTCTTAAGGATTCTATTGAAAATGTCTGGTTGTTTCAAAAGTGTGGGGTCATATGTCCATGATTTCTGTCTGTTTGTGTCAGTAAGACTTTTCAATTGTGTTTGAATGATTGAGTGGTCTGACCAAACTGAAGCGTGAATAGATGAGGAAACCAGGTTGGGTAACATTATTTGACTAATGAATATGTAATCGAGTTTAGTGTAAGTTTTATGGGCAGGTGAATAATACGTATGGTCAGATGTCTGACCGTATAAGGAAGTCCAAGAGTCGATCACGTTATGTGACTCTAGTGTATCTCTAATGGTCTTAGTAATAGAATTTAATCTACATTGTTTGTTTGTTAGCTTGGTGGAATTGGTCTCTTTTAATATCTTAAGATTTATATTGAAGTCTCCCGCCACAATCATCAAAGTTTGAGACCACTGTGTTAATAAGTGTGATAGTTTAGTGAAAAAGGTGTGTTGTTGCTCGTTGGGCACATAAATATTGCAAAGTGTAATCGGAATGTATTGAATGGAACCTCTCACAATAAGGTATCTACCCTCTTTGTCTTTTATCACCTCTTCTTTCGTGAACGGGAGGGAATTGTGCAAAAGAATTGTTACCCCCCTTTTTTTTGAGTCGGTTGTGGAGTGAAAATGTTGAGTGTAATGCCTACTCCAGTGTTTAGGGATTTGGCTATGTGTAAAATGGGTTTCTTGCAGAAAAATAATTTTAGCCTTCATATTACTATATTGGGCGAGTGCAATTTTTCTCTTAACATTGGTATTTAGTCCCCTGACGTTGTGTGAAATTATCTGTATCTTAGGATCCATTTATCACTCACCACCACCCCGTCCCCTCGTACCTGGATATTACACCTGTCGTTACTTTGTATGTTGTCTGATCTTGTCTTCTTACCTTCTGAGGCATGGAGAAACTTTCTAGACTCTTGCCTGACGGAATTTGAGAAGAAGAGAAAAAAAATAAAAAAAAAAAAAAACCCATACATTAAAAAAACTCAAATTGACAAACAGTAAATAACATAATACAACAAACGTGAGTAGTACTAAATTTGCAATTTCCTAACTATCTGCAAATCCTAGCACTTTATAGAGTTATAAATAAATTGAAGCAATCCTGAAGTGTATAACTTTAACTTTAGAATGACCCATCTAAAGATGTTTGTATATTCTATCTATTGGGCCGGACTAGAAGATGGTACAGGGGATGTGTAATTTAACCTAAACTAGATACATATTGCTTTATCCCCCAATCTCTTCTTGGTAGGTTATCTAAGTTGATAACTGAATATTACTAGAAAAGTCTCAAGTCCCACAAATATTATTTTCACTTAGGAACAGGCAAAGACATAGTTACCACACCAAGGTATTTAACAACTTTCAGAGTCTCTAGAGTCTCTCAGCTCCTCTGTTTTCTTTTGGAGACTTTAGTCCATCGATTCGGCTGATTTGCTCCGCCTGGGATCTGTGAGCGGTTTTTGATATTGTCTTGAGGAGAGTCTGGGATTTCTGGGCAGTCCAATTTTAAACGTTGACAAATCTCTGGAATGTCCTGTTTCTCTCTTATGGATAAGGTGCTGCCTTCATGATGTATGAATAGGGCGAAGGGGAATCCCCATCTGTACAAAATCTGATTTTTCCTCAGTAGTTGAGTCAGTGGGCGAAGTGTATATCTCTTCCTTAGGGTCTTAATACATAGGTCTTGGAAGAATTGAATGATTGTTCCTTGATATTTGAATGTTGGATTCTTTCTAGACGCCGCCATGACCTCTTCTTTTTCTTGAAAACGGAGGAATTTAACTATCACATCTCTGGGGGGTTCAGAATCTTTGGGTTTAGCTCTGAGGGCTCTATGAGCTCGTTCCAACTGAAATTTCCCTTCTTCTGATGAGCCTGTAATATTCTGAAATAGGTGAATCAGATAAGTAAGAAGTTCTGATGAAATGATTGTTTCTGGGATTCCCTTCATGCGAATGTTGCACCTCCGACTCCTATTCTCCAAGTCCTCAAGTATATCATTAATATCTGACAGTTCTTTCTGGTGATCAGCTAGATGTTGGTTGATAGACGAGATGTCTTCTTCCATTGCCTCTTCTTTTTCTTCAAGGGTTTCCAGTCTAGAACCCAATTCTGTAATGTCATTGTCAGCCGCTCAGGAATCAATCCGGGATGTAACCCAACTGCTAGCGTGAATTGAAAGCACACGCTAGCACACTGAGAAATATCCAGGACGTGACCCACTCAGGAAGCAGATTAGAAGATAACAAAATGAATATTGTTCCAGAATGCAGGAAAGCCACAAAGGATAAAACGTCCCTTTAAGTAGTACAAAGAACAAAAAGGAAATGCTCTTCCTTGAAGCTTCTGGAAAAGGTCCTCTTTAGCAGGCTAGTAAAACAAAGGAAAAGTTCTCTTTTGCAGCTTGTAAAAGTATAATGTCCCTTTAAGCAGGTTTATAACAAACAGAAAGGCAAAGTTCTCTTTTGCAGCTTGTAAAAGTAAATGTCCCTTTTAAGCAGGTGTATAACAAACAGAAAGGCAAAGTTCTCTTTTGCAGCTTGTAAAAGTAAATGTCCCTTTTAAGCAGGTGTATAACAAACAGAAAGGCAAAGTTCTCTTTTGCAGCTTGTAAAAGTAAATGTCCCTTTTAAGCAGGTGTATAACAAACAGAAAGGCAAAGTTCTCTTTTGCAGCTTGTAAAAGTAAATGTCCCTTTTAAGCAGGTGTTGTTTAACAAAGAATAGGTTTAAAGGTAAAGGCCAAAGCAAGGTCAGGCAGGCAGAAGTCGGCATCCAAATATCAGCAAAAGGTATAGGCAAAAGACAGGGTCAGACAAGCAGAAGTCGGCATCAAAGTATCAGCAAAAGGGTAATAGCTACAGGCAAGGTCAGGCAGGCAGAAGTCAATGTCCAAATAGCAGCAAGTAGGGATTAGGCAAGAGGCTTGGTCAGGCAGGCAGAAGTCGGTACACAGAAGAACAAAACTGATATGGTACTCACAATTCAGGGATACAACAAACGGGCCCAGATTCAGATCTCCCGCCGAGATTTAAAGGGCAGAGCGTAACCGTCATCAGAGGGGTGTGAGAGAAAGCGTCATGTTGCTAAGCAACATGACGTCAGAGACACAGAGGAGTTCCGGGAGCCGCGGCGACACGGCGATGAACGGAAGCGCTCATGACAGCACCCCCTCCTCAAGGACCCCTCCGGGGGACAGGACCAGGTCTATCAGGATGTGTCTTGTGGAAGGACTTGACCAATATAGGAGCATTTACTTGATGAGCAGGTTCCCAAGAACGTTCCGTGACTGGATAACCCTTCCAATGAATGAGATAATACAATTTCTTGCCCCGCAATTTGGAATCTAGAATATGGCTGATCTCAAACTCAGGATGTCCATGCACCAATAACGGTGGAGGTTTAGAAAAAGGCTTAGAATACCTGTTAAACATCACAGGTTTTAAAAGAGAAACATGAAATACCGGATGGACTTTGAGAGACTTGGGTAAAGCTACCCGATAAGCAGTGGAACATACCTGACCCAGTATTCGGAAAGGACCCACATATCGTGGTCCCAATTTGTTAGAAGGTTGTTTCAGGCGAAGAAATCGAGAGGAAATCCAAACTTTATCACCAGGGCGATATTTGGGAGCCTTTTTCCGTCGAAGATCCGAAAAGAACTTGTAACGTCTAGAAGTTACAGAAAGAATACGATGTATCTTCTGCCAATGTCGAGTTAATCTTCGGGCTGTAAGATCAGAAGCAGGATTCACTGTGGAGGAAGTATGCAAAGGGAATGTCCTAGGCTGATATCCATAAGCTGCATGAAAAGGAGAAGTCTGAAGGGAGGAATTGTACCGGGCATTATGGGCCAATTCAGCCAAAGGAAGGTAAGAAGTCCAGTTTGAATGATAATGATCCACATAATGTCTAAGATATGTTTCAAGACACTGGTTTACTCTTTCAGTCTGACCATTCGATTGTGGGTGGTGAGAAGTAGAGAGACATATAGTAGTACCAAAATGTTTACAAAGTGACCTCCAAAATCGAGAAACGAATTGTACCCCTCTATCAGAAACAATATCTAGAGGAAATCCATGGATTCTTACAATATGTAGAATAAAAAGTTCAGAGAGTCTTTTGGCAGATGGTAATCCTGGCAAGGGTACAAAATGAGCCGTCTTAGTGAACCTGTCGACCACCACCCAGATAGTATTGTTCCCAGTGGACAAGGGAAGATCGGTAATAAAGTCCATGGATACATGAGTCCAAGGCTGGTGAGGTATAGGCAATGGTTGGAGTAATCCTGAAGGAAGTTGGCGTGGGGTTTTGTTCATGGCACATTGTGTGCATACTGAGACGTAATCCTTCACATCTTGAGAGAGTGTAGGCCACCAGACATGTTGTTTGAGGTTTCGAGTGGTAATACTGATGCCAGGATGTCCAGAAAGGGGACTATCATGAGCCCAAAATAAAATCTTGGAACGAAGGCGTTCAGGAACAAAGAGTAAACCATTGGGAGGTTTACAGGACAAAGGAAGATGCTCTTGAGCGGACTGTAATTCTTGTAACCAAGAAGTTGTTAACTGGGCAATGACTTCATGAGGTTGGAGAATGGTACCAGACTCAGGAACTGGGGTATCTTGAAATTGTCTGGAAAGTGCGTCTGCTTTAATATTTTTTGATCCAGGTATGTAAGACAAATTATAGTGAAACCGAGAGAAGAATAAGGACCAGCGTGCTTGCCTGGAATTTAGTCGTTTGGCTGTTTGGAGATACAGAAGGTTCTTATGATCAGTAAGTATAGTAAATGGCAAAGAAGTACCTTCCAGCCAATGTCTCCATTCATCCAATGCCATCTTGATGGCAAGCAACTCTTTATTCCCTACGTCATAGTTAAATTCGGAAGGAGTGAATTTTTTAGAGAAAAAAGCAACAGGATGAATCCTTCCAGTCTCTGGTATTCGTTGAGACAGAACCGCTCCAGCAGCAACAGAGGAAGCATCCACCTCCAGAATAAATTGAAACTCAGGATTTGGATGACGAAGGATAGGAGCTGAGGAAAAAGCTTCTTTGAGAGATTCAAAAGCTTCTATAGCCTCAGACGGCCATACTTTACAGTTTTGTCCTTTTCTTGTGAGAGAAGTAAGAGGAGAAGTAATAGTAGCAAAATTCTTGATGAACTTTCTGTAATAATTGGCGAAGCCTAGGAAACGTTGTAAAGCCTTCAAAGAATCAGGTCTAGGCCAATCCAAAATGGCAGAAAGTTTAGTAGGGTCCATTTCGAATCCAGATGCCGATATTACATAACCCAGAAAGGGTATGGATTTTTGATGGAAAGAACATTTCTCCAGTTTAGCAAACAGATGGAATTCTCTTAGACGTTGAAGTACTTTCTTGACGTGGTGCACATGATCTTGGTGGTTCTGAGAAAAAATTAAGATGTCGTCCAGATATATGATAACAAAAATATTCAAAAAATCACGAAAGATCTCATTTACAAAATGCTGGAAAACCGCCGGAGCATTGCATAGCCCGAAGGGCATGACCAAATATTCATAATGCCCAAATCGAGTGTTAAAGGCAGTCTTCCACTCATCTCCTTTGCGTATACGGATCAAGTTGTATGCACCACGTAGGTCGAGTTTGGTGAAAATGGTGGCTCCCTGAAGATAAGTAAAAAGTTCAGGAATAAGGGGCAGAGGATAACTGTTCTTGATGGTAATCTGATTCAATCCACGATAATCAATACAGGGTCTTAATCCGCCATCCTTTTTTCCCACAAAAAAGAAACCAGCCCCTACAGGGGAAGAGGAGGGTCGAATAAATCCTCTAGCCAGATTGTCTTTTATATATTCTTCCAGAGCCATGTTTTCTGGTTTAGAAAGTGGATATGTCTTGCCTCGAGGATAGGCAGCCCCAGGAAGGAGGTCAATGGGACAATCAAAAGGGCGATGAGGAGGAAGACGTTCTGCTTCTTTTTTGGAGAAGACATCCACAAAGTCATGGTAATGCATAGGTAAGGATTCCGGAGTTTCAACTGTGAGAGCAATAGTGAGTGGTAACTTAGTAATCTTTTGAAGACATTTAGTCTGGCATGTAGATCCCCAGGAAGTGAGTTCACCGAAAGTCCAAGAAAAAATGGGATTGTGAATCTGGAGCCAGGGTAATCCCAAGATAATGGGAAATTGCGGAGTGGAAATGACATCAAAACAAATTGTCTCAGAATGAAGTATTCCTACGGTGAGGATTAAGGGTTGAGTAGAAAACTGAATGTATCCAGAACCCAAAGGATCTCCACTGACCGTAGAGACTGAAATGGAATACTCCTTCTTTAGTAAGGGTATAGAATGAGTAGAAACAAATGTAGAGTCAATGAACACACCTCCAGCACCAGAATCAATTAGAGCTTGGGTATAGATCTTCTTATGTCCAATTAGAAGAGTTACTGGAACAAAGAGTTTCTTGTATAGGGAATGATCACTATTTTGGCTTAACTCAGTTCCCTGGACTAGAGTTAAGCCCTGGCTTTTACTGGCCTAGTAGGACAATCCCTTAATAAATGTCCTTTAAGGCCACAGTACAGACATAAGCCAAGAGTCCGTCTTCTTAAGCGTTCAGTCTCAGTTAATTTTATACTTCCTACTTCCATGGGTTCAGCCTGATCAGTAGTAGGAGAGGCTGGAGTGACTGGATTAGAAAAACGAGGAGCTAAACGAAAAGGAGTTCGAGTGGAAGTCCTCTGTGTTCTATCCTTTTCTTGTTGGCGTTCACGAAACCTGGCGTCGAGACTGATACAGAGATTTATTAAGGCTTCTAAGGACTCTGGAAGTTCACGATACACCAATTCATCCTTGAGACGCTCAGAAAGTCCTTTACGGAAAGCGGCTCTGAGTGCTCCCTGATTCCAAGTGGTTTCAGAGGCAAGGGTGCGGAACTCAATTGCATATTGAGAGACTGGTTGATTTCCTTGACGTAAATCCAGGAGAGTTGCTTCAGCAGCGGATGACCTTCCAGGTTTATCGAATACGTTTGAGAATGTAGATAGAAATGTAGCAACATCCAACAGTATAGGATCATTCTTTTCTAGCAAAGGTGACACCCAAGCCAAGGCTTTTCCTTTCATTAAGGAAATAAGAAACGTGATTCTAGAAGAGGCAGTAGCAAAGAGAGTAGGGCTATTTCGGAAATGAAGACGGCATTGATTCAAAAAGCCTCTACATTCTTCAGGATTCCCATCATATTTATCCGGAAGAGGAATCCTGGGACTTAGTTGTACCTGAGACTGATTGTTAGGAATCGGAGGAGGTAATGCCTCAATCGGATTTGGATTGGGATTAGGATTGGGAGGTGCGGTAGCAACCAAATTTTGTAATAGAGCAGTAATTTGATCAAGTTTAGTGTCCAGAGACTGCAAGTGAGTGGCATGAGAACCCAAGAGCTGTCCCTGGTGAGCCACGGCCATAGATAATTCAGTGGGGTCCATTTTTATGGCCCGTTTGTAATGTCAGCCGCTCAGGAATCAATCCGGGATGTAACCCAACTGCTAGCGTGAATTGAAAGCACACGCTAGCACACTGAGAAATATCCAGGACGTGACCCACTCAGGAAGCAGATTAGAAGATAACAAAATGAATATTGTTCCAGAATGCAGGAAAGCCACAAAGGATAAAACGTCCCTTTAAGTAGTACAAAGAACAAAAAGGAAATGCTCTTCCTTGAAGCTTCTGGAAAAGGTCCTCTTTAGCAGGCTAGTAAAACAAAGGAAAAGTTCTCTTTTGCAGCTTGTAAAAGTATAATGTCCCTTTAAGCAGGTTTATAACAAACAGAAAGGCAAAGTTCTCTTTTGCAGCTTGTAAAAGTAAATGTCCCTTTTAAGCAGGTGTATAACAAACAGAAAGGCAAAGTTCTCTTTTGCAGCTTGTAAAAGTAAATGTCCCTTTTAAGCAGGTGTATAACAAACAGAAAGGCAAAGTTCTCTTTTGCAGCTTGTAAAAGTAAATGTCCCTTTTAAGCAGGTGTATAACAAACAGAAAGGCAAAGTTCTCTTTTGCAGCTTGTAAAAGTAAATGTCCCTTTTAAGCAGGTGTTGTTTAACAAAGAATAGGTTTAAAGGTAAAGGCCAAAGCAAGGTCAGGCAGGCAGAAGTCGGCATCCAAATATCAGCAAAAGGTATAGGCAAAAGACAGGGTCAGACAAGCAGAAGTCGGCATCAAAGTATCAGCAAAAGGGTAATAGCTACAGGCAAGGTCAGGCAGGCAGAAGTCAATGTCCAAATAGCAGCAAGTAGGGATTAGGCAAGAGGCTTGGTCAGGCAGGCAGAAGTCGGTACACAGAAGAACAAAACTGATATGGTACTCACAATTCAGGGATACAACAAACGGGCCCAGATTCAGATCTCCCGCCGAGATTTAAAGGGCAGAGCGTAACCGTCATCAGAGGGGTGTGAGAGAAAGCGTCATGTTGCTAAGCAACATGACGTCAGAGACACAGAGGAGTTCCGGGAGCCGCGGCGACACGGCGATGAACGGAAGCGCTCATGACAGTCATGTTTGATTTCAGTGAGGCTGTTTGTGACAGTGTTTTGGAGTGCATCCATCTTAGCCCACATCTTGTCAAATATGTTAGTGATATCTTGTTTGCTGACCAGATTTTTGATGTCTTTTAAAGTTACAGGTGTGTCCACAGTTTCCATGGAAGTAGCTTCATTGTCTTCCTCCAACTCATCCTCAGTGGCATTTCCATTTTTCTCTGGAGGCTTTTCTCCTCTTTGGCTTTTGAGAAAGATGTCAGCTACTGCTGGTTTGCTTAACGTTCCTGCTTTATTTTGTCTTCTAACTGACATTTTGTAGTTTGCTGCCTGGAAACAAAAAAAGATTGTATAGCCCCTGACAAGGGGTGCAGATTGTGACTGAGTGGATGAGGTTTTTTTTTTTTTTTAAAGTCCTCTCTGAGATTCCTTAGCTTGTGTGGAAGGTTTCTTAACAATTTACTGGTTTAGACATAATAAGTTTTATTTCTCTTTTATTTCTAGCTCTCCAGAGAACAATAGAGAATATAAATGGTCTCTTTTATTGATGCATTGCTTTTACTGTGTAGTTAGATCTTTTTAGTGAAGTGAGGCATTTGAAGTAGCTTATTATTTCCTCTAAGTGGTTTAATCTGCTCTCTCTTCAACAATGTAGTGGAGCGCTTTACTAATGAGTTAGAACTCCTTCATGCATTGCCTTTATCCGAGTCTCCAGTGCCTGTGTTTAGCATATCTGTCTGATTTAGTTGCCACGTGGTAGCATCACATATAAAATGATTTGTATAACATGCTTCTGTCATCACTTTTTGAACCTGTTTTATATGTCTTCACATCTTTATCTTGCTAGTCGGGTCGTTTACCCTGTGCCAAAATGTTTCGTGACATGTTCCCTGTGGTAGGGGCTTAACTCCTGATTCTTTGCTTATAACGCCATTACTCGGCGTGAGTCGGGGCTCTTTGTCAGATGATAAGTTTTACTTCCTTTGGCAAGAAATGCCGTTGTGCTTTACTATGTGTGTTTGTTTTCCTAAGCGGTAATGCTTAACTCTGCTTTGCACCCCTTAAGTCCGTGTTGGAGATTATTTCAGTTGCCACCTTTTGAGAGCAATCTTATGTTGCTGGTCTCCCCTGTAAAGTTTGCCGCTATGTGTTTGATTAGCTGTGCCGATGAGCGCTTACCATCTCCAGGGCTTCACTTCCAATGTCCTGACAGTTCTGCCATTTCTCGCTGCGACACGAATGTGTCAGTGCGCTTGCAGCCCCTGTATAAAATGTTATTTGGCCAGCGATACAGCACCGCACCACTTCTGCATAAGTCCGGTTAAAGTTGAGGGTCATTTAATGTCGAGTAGAGTGCTTTTACTCCATTAATTGTGCTAGGTGATCCCGGAGCTCTAGGAATATGCGTCCTCCATTAAGCATGCCTAGGCTCCGCCCCAGAAGCCTCATTTTTAAAGGCACAGGTGGAAGCCACAGCTCTAGTGGAATGAGCTGTAATCCTTTCAGGGGGCTGCTGTCCAGCAGTCTCATAGGCTAAACAGATTATACTCCGAAGCCAAAAAGAAAGAGAGGTTGCCGAGGCCTTTTGACCTCTCCTCTGTCCAGAGTAAATAACAAACAGGTGAGATGTTTGGCGAAAATCTTTAGTAGCCTGCAAGTAAAACTTCAAGGCACGGACTACGTCTAGATTATGCAAAAGACGTTCCTTCTTTGAAGAAGGATTAGGACATAATGATGGAACAACAATCTCTTGATTGATTCCTATGGGGCTCCACCATGGCTTTTAAACATAATGAACAAGTAGTTTCCTCTGTGTCAGACATGTTTGTACAGACTAGCAATGAGACTAGCAAGCTTGGAAAACACTTTAAAACAAGTTAACAAGCAATATAAAAAACGTTACTGTGCCTTTAAGAAAAAAAAAATGTTGTCACAATTTGAAATAACAGTGAAAAAAGGCAGTTACACTAATGAAATTTTTACAGTGTATGTAACAAGTTAGCAGAGCATTTCACCCACTTGCAAATGGATGATTAACCCCTTAATACCAAAAACGGAATAATAAATTAAAAAAAACGTTTATAAAACTAGTCACAACAACTGCCACAGGTCTATGTGGTTGTTACTCTCCTCAAACACGACTTTTGAAGCCTTTTGAGCCCTTTAGAGATGTCCTGTATCATGCAGAGGGAAGCTGAGTGTCTCTGTTTGTAATTTTAGCAGTGCAGAAAAATGCTAAAATAGGCCCCTCCCACTCATATTACAACAGTGGAAAGCCTCAAGAAACTGTTTCTAGGCAAAAAATCAAGCCAGCCATGTGGAAAAAAACTAGGCCCCAATAAGTTTTATCACCAAGCATATATAAAAACGATTAAACATGCCAGCAAACGTTTTATATTGCACTTTTATAAGAGTATGTATCTCTGGTAATAAGCCTGATACCAGTCGCTATTAAATCACTGTATTTAGGCTTAACTTACATTAATCCGGTATCAGCAGCATTTTTCTAGCAAATTCCATCCCTAGAAATATGTTAACTGCACATACCTTATTGCAGGATAACCTGCACGCCATTCCCCCTCTGAAGTTACCTCACTCCTCAGAACATGTGAGAACGGCAGTGGATCTTAGTTACTTCTGCTAAGATCATAGAAACCGCAGGCAGATTCTTCTTCTAATGCTGCCTGAGATAAAATAGTACACTCCGGTACCATTTAAAAATAATAAACTTTTGATTGAAGTTGAAAAACTAACTATAATACACCACTCTCCTCTTACTACCTCCATCTTTGTTGAGAGTTGCAAGAGAATGACTGGGTATGGCAGTGAGGGGAGGAGCTATATAGCAGCTCTGCTGTGGGTGATCCTCTTGCAACTTCCTGTTGGGAAGGAGAATATCCCACAAGTAATGGATGATCCGTGGACTGGATACGCTTAACAAGAGAAAGGATATTTAAATCCTATTGTGTTAAAATACAACTGTTTTTTATTGCAGAAAAGAATAGTGTTTACATATATTATAAATACAATCAAACATCAAGTAATCCGCAAATGTGTGCAGAATTGTTAAGATTTAATTTCACTGTATTATATGTACTATATGTTCGGTTATATTTATAATATATTTAAACACAATTATTTTCTGCAATAATAAAACGGCAACATTGTAACACAATAGGATTTAAATATCCTTTTATTCTGTGTAAATAAAGTCTATTCATTTTTAATTGGAACACTTCACCATATTTGTGTGTATTTTAGTAAGATTCACAAATATATCTAACACATACACCTATAGTTGAAATCGCATTGTGAGACATTAACTTTAGGGAATAACTTCCTACCCATGCGAGCAAATTACCTCATTAAATTGTGGTAACATCAGGTGATCAGTTTTCATTTTCGAACACAGAATTTTTAAAGTTTTTTGGACATACTACACTATAAGGGGTATATTAATTAAAATGTGGATGGACATGATATGATGTAGCGTATCATGTCTGCCGCACATCAATAAATGCCAACAGCATTCTCACTCTCTCTCACTCTCTCTTTTACTTTTTTTTTTAAAATCATTTTAGCTACTTTATCGTTAGAGGAGGCTAGGGGAAATTGTAAGACCAATCAACTGATTAATACATAACCATAAACCCAAAATGTTTAAAAGAAAATGTGAAAAAATAAGAAATAAGAAAAAAACAAGAAAAAGCAAGAACAAATATTGAATATTGATCAGATAAAACAGAATATTGATCAGAAAAAAACAGGCTAAATCATAGTCTTTATTAAGGCCTTTTGGGGTCAATGGCCTCTATTTATGAAAGGTCTTGCGGACCTGATCCGACAGTGAGGATCAGGTCCGCAAGATGTCGCTGAATGCGGAGAGCAATACGCTCTCCGTATTCAGCATTGCACCAGCAGCTCACAAGAGCAGACAATCGTCCGCCAGCAGGGAGGGGTCAATCCTCTCCGCCTGCTCAGAGCTTCATATCTGCTGTTTCTGGCGAGTCTGAAGACTCGCCAGAAACACGGGCCATCAAGCTCCATTCGGAACTTAATAGATAGGCCCCAATGTGTCAAGTTTGTGGATTCACCACATTCCTTTTTGTTTCAATAGTTTCTCCCTGTCCATGCCATTCCTAGAGGTTTTTATATGGTCAATGACCTGCCATCTTAGTTGGCTTATACCATGTCCTTTATCCAGGAAATGCTTGGACAGGGGGTCTCTAAGTTTTTGCACCTTACGTTGGAACGGTGCTGGCTCATGCGGTCCCTAACTTTGCACATGGTCTCACCTAAATATACGAGGGAACATGGATATTTGATAAGGTAACACAACATGGGAAGTTTCACAGGTATAGAACCCATTAATGTCATACTTTTTACCACTATGTGGATGGAAGAAATTAGGGCCCTTGATAATGGAATTGCATCTCATGCAGTTTAAACAAGGTTAACAACCCTTCTGTTTATAGTGCCAATAAGTGTCTGTTTGTGTTCCTTACCAGGTCCTACATCAGTCTGAATTAGATGATCCTTTATACTTTTAACCCTCCTAAATGTCATTAGGGGGGGAGGTCCTTAAATAAAGCCACTTGTTGATTACACTCACTTAAGATGTGCCAATTCTTTTGTATAATCTTGGAGACTTTTTCGCTTAGGGGGCTATATTGAGAGCATAAAGACCATCCTGTTTTCTTTTTTGTTATTTATCTGAGCAGTATTTTTATTTCCTCTATTTTGCTTTGTATTAAATTAAGGGGGTACCCTCTATCTATGATTTTTTTGTCATTTCCTGCATTCTAATTTCACAATCTGTCTCTCTACTCACAATCCTCTTTACTCTGAGTAGTTGGTTCTTAGGTAACGAGTTAACTAGATTTCTTGGATGGAAGCTATCATATTGGAGGAGGGTGTTTTTATCTGTGTCTTTTGTATACAGATCAAATCTGAGGGTTTACCATTTTTATATGCCTTTTAATCTAAAAAGGTTACCATGTCCTCACTATAAGACATTGTAAACTCCAAACCCCCAGGGAGAACAATAGTCTTGAGTCTGGACTCAGTGTACACGAACATCTCTATATTCATTGATGAGATTCTGCAGCCAGAGGTTGCCAAAATGTCTAGTTACTTGAAAGATACTAACCATTTCTTAGAGAAAGCTAAACAATTAGAATTTCCCCCTGACAGATACTTGCTGTTCACCATGGATGTCAAACGTCTTTACACCTCCTATTATTATTTCCTATTCCAAGATGAATGTTATATAAAGATAAAATGGACTGCCATGGGTTCCAATGTAGCCCCATCATACGCCAACCTCTTCATGAACGAATTTGAGGAGAGGATAATCTATGAACATAAGAAATTCAGAAAGCACGGAGCAATATTGTGGCGGTATATTGAAGACAAGTTTGGCATATGGTGGGGCGACATTGGAACTCTGTTGGAGTTTGTAAATGGCCTTAACTCAATGGTAAGGGGTTTGGAGTTTACAGTGTCTTATAGTGAGGAGATGGTAACCTTTTTAGATATAAAGGTATATAAAATGGTAATACCCTCAGATTTGATCTGTATACAAAAGACATGGATACAAACACCCTCCTCCAATATGATAGCTTCCATCCAAGAAATCTAGTTAACTCGTTACCGAAGAGTCAACTACTCAGAGTAAAGAGTATTGTGAGAGACAGATTGTGAAATTAGAATGCAGGAAATAGCAGTATGGTCTTTGTGTCTCAATATAGCCCCCTGAGTGAAAAAGTCTCCAAGATTATACAAAAGAATTGGCACATCTTAAGTGAGTGTAATCAACAAGTGGCTTTATTTAAGTACCCCCCACTAATGACATTTAGGAGGGTTAAAAGTTTAAAGAACCATCTAATTCAGACTAATGTAGGACCTGGTAAGGAACACAAACAGATACTTATTGGCACTAAACAGAAGGGTAGCTACCCTTGTTTGAACTGCATGAGTTGCAGTTCAATTATCAAGGGCCCTAATTTCTTCCATCCACATAGTGGTAAAAAGTATGACATTAATGGGTTCTATACCTGTGAAAGTTCCCATGTTGTGTACCTTATCTGATAAGGCTTATCAAATGTCCATGTTCCCTCGTATATTTAGGTGAGACCACACGCAAAGTTAGGGACCGCATGAGCCAGCACCATTCCAATATAAGGTGCAAAAACTTAGAGGCCCCCTGTCCAAGCATTTCCTGGATAAAGGACATGGTATAAGCCAACTAAGATGGCAGGTCATTGACCATATAAAAACCTCTAGGAATGGCATGGACAGGGAGAAACTATTGAAACAAAAAGAAATGTGGTGAATCCACAAACTTGACACATTGACCCCAAAAGGCCTTAATAAAGACTATGATTTAGCCTGTTTTTTTCTGATCAATATTCTGTTTTATCTGATCAATATTCTGTTTGTTCTTGCTTTTTCTTGTTTTTTCTTATTTCTTATTTTTTCACATTTTCTTTTTTTTTAATATATATTTTTATTTGAGAAATTTCACAGATAACAAAAATATCAAGAATATGCAAAATTTTTTGGTAATACAAAATTGACAAATAAGACAGCTAGGTTAGCATTAACAATCTCTACGTCAAGGCTTTTAGGCTGTTGCAAAACAATTCAAACTTTTCTCATTTTCAGATTAATAAAACATATGTAGGTACATACATGAGTAAGCAAGTAAGTTTATACTCATAAGTTAGAAGGAGGGGAGACGGATGGACCTGGAGTGGAGATAAATAATGTAGAGATAGCAGCTATAACAAGGGAGAGATGGGAACTATTAGGGTCTATGCGACTATATGTTTTTTCAGCTGGGGAATTTTTCCCACCAGGGAGACCAGGTTTCGTAATAAAAGTCTAGTTTATCTAGGGCTGAATGTGAATATGCTTCCATTTTGGAGAGGAAATTGGCTGTGGCCAAAATCTGTGAAATGGTGGGAGGGATGGGTTGTTTCCAAGCTTTCACAATTTCTAATTTGGTGGACATTAGAATGTAGATTGTTAAGGCTTTACGTGCTGGGGGAAGGGTTGGAAAGTCCAAATGAAGCAGGCAGGATTTTAGGGCTTAGCTTAGGGGAGATACCTAAGGAGTGTAAAAGGTCTGTTATCTGAAGCCATACTGAGGTGATCTTGGGGCAGAACCACCAAATGTGTGCCTGAGTACCCAGATGTCCACAACCTCTCCAGCAAGCAGGGGGGTGAGAGTCGTATATCCTGTGAAGTGTGACTGGTACTAAATGCCATCGTACTGAGAGTTTGTAGTGTAGTTCCCAAAGGGAAGCAGAATGCAGCAGTTTTTTAGTATACTTAAGTTCTCTATACCAGGAGTCAGCGTCGGCCGTGAAGTTTAGTTCTGTTTCCCAGGCTATATATTGTGAGACTTTATGCTGCGAGAAAGGAGCAAGAACGATTTCATAATGAAACGATAAAGTCCACTTTATTTTGTGGGGCTGTGACCATCTCTGTTCCCACATTGTGGCTTGTCTAAGATTCTTTTTAGGGAATCCCCACGATCTTACTATGGAGCAAAGACGAAAGGTCTCGAATTTCAAATGCGTAGGAATCCGCAATTTATTACAAATCACTAAATGGGATATACCGCTGGGTTGATCATAGAGATCGGCAATGTGATCCACATCAAGAGAGGACCAACTTGAAATGTGTGATTCGGGGAGACAGAAAAGGATGCTAACAATAGATTGTCTCAGGGAGGGGTGTGGGGCTATCAAATTTAATTGTCTCACTTGATCCCAAAACCGTAGGGTGTCTAAAATTACCGGATGTATAGTGTGTAGATTTTTCCAGTAATGGGATGTCACCCAAGGTAGGTCCACTATACGTAGGCCTGGAGGGAGGAGTGACTGCTCAGCTCCTTTACATGAAGCTGGGCTTTCCTGATGGCTCCACTCCGTGAGATGCGTTAGTCTGGCAGGTTGGTAGTAAAGAATAACGTTTGGCATACCTAACCCGCCTCTATCACTAGGTCTCTGCAGAGTTTGTCTCGATTTTCGGGGTTTCTTATTTTTCCAGACGTAACTGGTGATAAGGCTTTGTAGTTTGTTAAGAATAGGCCTAGGTACATTGATTGGAATTGAACGAAACAGGTAGGTGATCTTTGGTATAAAGGACATTTTGACAGTCGCAATCCTACCCGTCCATGATATTTCACGGTAGTCCCAGGAATCTAATAGCTTTTTCCATTCCCGAAGTCTCTCTGTAAAGTTTTTAGAAATGACTTCACATTTTCTTTTAAACATGTTGGGTCTATGGTTATGTATTAATCAGTTGATTGGTTTTACAATTTCCCCTAGCCTCCTCTAAAGATAAAGTAGCTAAAATGTTTTTTAAAAACTGTATCAACAATTTTTGATTATTTATACTCTGCTTAAATAGGTACTAATACCTTGTATGTTCAGTAAAGTGTTATAGTAATGGATAATTGTTAAAATATAGTAACTATAATATCCCTTGATGCAAACAAAATTGCCTAGATATGTTACAAAAAGTTTTTATTGGAGACACAGTAATCATTGTATATTATGCCCACTAGAGGGAGTCATTGTACAACTAGAGGTTGACTGGCACGTTAATAGTTATTTAAAAACTGTGTATTCATGGATTGCAATGTGTAGCATGACTAAAGGGATTACCCCCGAAACGTTGCTTTTTTATATATCTTAATAGAGATGATTTGAAGTTACAGGTGCTGTGGACATTACGTTGTCTAGACTTATTTCAGGGATTAGGCAGTGTCTCTTGTCTGCACGAGCACCGTTCAGCTGTGCTGGTCTTTACCAGTTTATTTGAGTGTGTTCACTGCTGGGACACTTGCACGTTGAAAATTGACAAGATGCAAACAGAAAAAGACAAAGTTGTGATGGCTGATGGCAGCAAAATGTTCGCATACACAGAGACAGATGCCGCACGCATTACTTCACTAATGAAGGGTTCAAGAGACTTTCTGAGGACTTCAGCAGTGGTACATAGAGGCAATGAATATGAATCCCTTAAGGTTAAACAGATGAAGTGGGATCTACACGCCACTACATTATATGGTGAAGAGGATCCCTAGGGGGCTCAGAATGAGTACGTGCCCAACCCTACTGAGAGATAATAAAACATACTGTGACAAGTTTGAAGCAATTATCAACAAATGCTCATATGACTTGATGGTATGAACCGTCAAGTCATTGTTTAGAGAGATGGAGCTGCAGGAACATAGCATCAAACTATATAAAGAGCACTTACCTCCATGACACCAGATGACTTCAATAGCCTAGAAAAAAAGGATTTAGAAAAGAATCCAGACAGAACAGAAGGCAATCAAAGAAACTAAAAGAGCAAAGTTCCAAAGGGATGAAGACGATTATCGCCAAGGTAGAGTGTACAAATGGCGATGTGGTTACCAAGGCAACCAATCAACACAAGGAGCCAGAGGGAGGCGAAGAACCTATCAGCAGAGGAATAAACAACAACATAACGGAGGCAGGGCTAGTGGATCTAGCACCCTGGATACATCTACAAACAGATCCTCCCTTGCCTCTTTGGAGCAGAGCTGCGGCGGGGAAGATATCGCCGGGGTGGCCGTAAACACTGCAAACAAGTCAGCAGGAGTAGTAAGAAAATCATACCGGAAGACAAAAGTAAACAAAAAGTAACAATGGACCATGAGACTGTGGTAAATATATCGGGTCACACACTGACTAAGGAGGAAAGTAATTTACTTAAAAAAGGTCTTTTTGTCCCTATAAGAGAACAGACATTTTTGAACTAGAGAAAGATCTTCAGAGACTGTATAGGAATATTAAATTAAAAGTCTGGGGGCGTGACTAAGCCAGGACCATGCATGGAGGTGTTTTCTAACAGCTCCGTCTTTATCCTATGTATTACCCAAATTTTCTCTAATACCCTGAATGGAGATCTACTACTCCTTACAGCACATATGTTAAAGAAGCAAGCAGGAATTAAATTATGCAAGTTCTGTTGAGCACGCAAAAATAAATGATGCTAAACTATTGAGGTTACGAGAGGCGGCCTATATCACTTTGTCACCATCCCCCCAGTCAGATATTTAGCCGAGAAAGTTTACTTTACTGAACCCATCCCTAATCTGGAGGCTCTGCTCTAAGGTAGACGGTAACAGTCATAAAGTACCGGGGGACGAATATCGCATGATACTATAATGGAGGCTGAAGTTAAGACCTTATTGGAGCGACTGATCCGTAAGCTGGACAACCACTATACCTCCCTTGTGTCGGAGCTGAGATCTGGGAATGCCGGTGTTGCGGAGGAAGAACCAACTAACCGCTCAGACCTAAGCCCAACCACCTCGCTGGAGAAGCCGGTTCTCATCGGTAGCAGAGAAATAACGGAGATCACTCACCGGCAGGGGCCATCTTGGGGCACAACAGAGACACTCTCGAGGCATACACATTCAGAGGCCTTACTCCACGCACCTTCAATTTCCTGCAGTATCGATCTTCCGGAGATACGGCCGGGTGAGAGGAAACCTAGTTCAGACTCTGCCATATGGTACGTCAAAACTAACTTGCTTGGAGTTGCTGACAAGTGGTGTGTGGATTTGCTGGTCCCCCTGTGTGACTTTACATTTGATTCAGTCCAATACCTCTGGGGCCTTCAACGACGTGGGAGTGATATTTTTTGGAGTGACTGTTTCATTTCTCGCTACCACAAGCCAATAGGAATTGGTTAAAACAGTTTAGCAACCATTAGAGAGCTGGATGTATACCTGATTGACATTTACCAAATCTCCTGCGATAGACGTTTGATCTTTTGTTCCATAGATCTGAATGATAACCTTGCTGTTTGATATATTGGAACAAAGGGACTCTCAAACACAAATAAGCAGCTATGTTATTTAATCCATTGACCCATTTATTTACCTAAATCAGAAACCTGCTTCCCTGTTAAGTCCCTGTCCCCTACACCCTAGTAGCAAACACATGCGGTTGGTTTGTAAATAGCTTTCCTTTTGGTAGCACTCTCTCTTTTAAGTTACCTTACAAGCAGTCCTTTAGTTACTGATATAAATTAATACTTGGGAGCTTAGATGGATATAATGATTGCATGACTACAAAAGGCACCTACCATGTCACTGTTATACATAACAGTTTATATGGATTTCTACATATAGGGGACAATCTTTTTATATATATTGGTGTTATTTTTTTTTTCTCTAGCTAGTCATTAACATAAACGAATAAGTATGATTCACTGGAATACACTTGAACTTATGTTGTATACCTTACTATCCTGTATATCTGGTAGTGGTTTTTGATCTTATCTCACATATTTGGAAGTGTATTATCTTACTTTGTATTTCCCCAGATATACCTAAATATTAGCTACACTTTGAACTTCCATTGTGTTTGCACAGATCTATCTATGTAACCATAATCACTATTTAGCCTCCCTTCGGTATAACTTGATACATAGGTCCCCTTTGAGTTAACTACACAGTCGTCATAGCTGTGTATTGGACAAATGTCCTGTAGGCTACGATATGTATCACTGTACCTTACTTTATAACGGATAAATCTCAGCCACTAGGACTTATTAATTAGCACATAACCATTATGCTCTAAGCACATATAACTGGTCATCATTACATGATCTGTCCCTTATAGTACCACTTTCTATTATTTTTAATCGTTTTCGGGACAAACCATTCACTCCTATTGTGAAAAAAAAAAATCCTCCATTTCCCACCGGCCCTCATTGCCTGCGGGTCATATCCCTACTCACTTTCCCCTCATCGCCCATAAGTGGCAACTCCCCAGGAGAGCGGCATATACAGAAGCACTCTATCCTTAACCAACTGCTGAAACAATAGAGGCCTGACTAGACTATACTTTATATTAGCCAGATTTAAGAGGTCTAAATCTGAGACATGTACCATTACTTTTGATGTAGATATTTACACAAGGTTCTCGACACTGTTTATCTACTGCACTATCTCATAGTCTGCTTAGCTTACATTGTTCCGTTTTTTTTATATATATATTATCTAGGATTTTAGACAAGCTCTTAAAGCGTATACAAGTTTCTGTATTTTAATATAAGCCCTCGTTAGGCGCCTATCCAGATTAGTCGAGTGCTTTACAGTCTCCCCTAATTTCATAACTTATCATTCCCCTAGCTTGAGGGTATTTACCAGATCATTCATGTAGCATTGCTGAATAAGCTCCTCAATGGGCGTCTACATTATAGGGATATAATTTTATATTTATCCTGGAGTTCTAAACCCTTACTTCAAGGCTGGTTTATCTGCTCCTCCCATCACTTAGTTTGGAATATAGCTAGGATCTCATATTTACCAAGACTAGGTTTTTTTTTTTTAAGCAGCCCATACCTTTAAACTATAGCCATGTGGTCTCCCAGTAGTAAAGCTGAACAACTACTCTATTATAATTCAGGAGCTGTCCCTAAGTTGCTACATTATCTGTGACCTAGACTATGGTATTAGACTCTGGGGCTTGTATTTATTCCTACTTTTATATACTAAAGCTCAGTTAGGTGATTAATGCACTCATAAAAATATCTGCAATCATCTCCTTTACCTTTTTCATTTACTAACTTGTTTTCCTAGACCTATTAAAGAGGTTACAACTGCTTCAATATCAGATCTCCTGTTCCCAAAATCTACTAAGAATTCCCATTATTTAACTTAAAACTTCATTAGTCTCAACATATAGGTAGAGACTAGGAGGCCTAGTTATCAAGCCATCAACCTCAAATTCGCTGGAATTCCGCAGCGTATTTGTGGCGAGGCTGATTCGCCTTAGTTATCAAAGGCTAGAGACCGGCAAAAGTAGAATTTAGTGACGTAAGCTTCGATCCGCCGGACTCAGTCCGACACAGATCGATTCTTACGTCACTCCAGATGTTCCGCACACAAGTGCGGCACAATCTGACTACTTTTGCTAGTTATCAAAAAACTAGCAGGTACGCTCTGCACTTTTCCGGCCCAGCGTACCTGGTTTTCAATCCGCCGCCCTGGAGGCGGCGGATCCCATAGGAATCAATGGGAGACTGAGCATAGCGAAAGTTCATGTTCGCTATTGCCAGACATCCCATTGATTCCTATGGGAGCTGTCTACACCTAACACCCTAACATGTACCCCAAGTCTAAACACCCCTAATCTGTCCCCCCCTACACCACCGCAAGTAAATAAATGTATTACCCCCTAAACCGCCGCTCCCGGAGCCCACCACCACTCTAATAAAATGATTAACCCCTAAACCGCCCGGAGCCCACCACAAGCTATAATAAATATGTTAACCCCTAAACCGCCGCTCCCTGACCCCGCCGCAACTATAAAATATGTATTAACCCCTAAACTGCCACTCCCTGACCCCGCCGCAACTATAATATATGTATTAACCCCTAAACCTAAGTCTAACCCTAACCCTAACACCCCCCAACTTAAATATTAATTAAATACATCTAAATATTATTTCTATTATTAACTAAATTAATCCTATTTAAAACTAAATACTTACCTATAAAATAAACCCTAATATAGCTACAATATAAATAATAATTATATTGTAGCTATCTTAGGATTTATTTTTATTTTACAGGCAAATTTCAATTTATTTTAACTAGGTACAATAGCTATTAAATAGTTATTAACTATTCAATAGCTTACCTAGCTAAAATAAAGAGAAATTTACCTGTAAAATAAATCCTAACCAAAGTTACAATTACACCTAACACTACACTATACTTTAATAAATTATTTCTATTTAAAACTAAATACTTACCTGTAAAATAAACCCTAAGATAGCTACAATGTAATTAATAATTACATTGTAGCTATTTTAGGAATTATATTTATTTTACAGGTAACTTTGTATTTATTTTAGCTAGTTAGAATAGTTATTAAATAGTTATTAACTATTTAATAACTACCTAGCTAAAAGTAATACAAAATTACCTGTAAAATAAATCCTAACCTAAGTTACAATTAAACCTAACACTACACTATCATTACATTAATTAAATAAATTAAATACAAATAACTACAATTAAATACAATTACATAAACTAACTAAAGTACAAAAAATAAAAAAGCTAAGTTACAATAAAATAAAAAAATAAGTTACAAACATTTAAAAAAATATTACAACAATTTTAAGCTAATTACACCTAATCTAAGCCCCCTAATAAAATAACAAAGCCCCCCAAAATAAAAAATTCCCTACCCTATTCTAAATTAAATTAAAATCAAAGCTCTTTTACCTTACCAGCCCTTAAAAGGGCCTTTTGCGGGGCATGCCCCAAAGAATTCAGCTCTTTTGCCTGTAAAAGAAAAATACAACCCCCCTAACATTAAAACCCACCACCCACCTACCCCTAATCTAACCCAAAGCCCCCTTAAAAAAACCTAACACTACCCCCCTGAAGATCATCCTACCTTCAGTTGTCTTCAGCCAGCCGACCCACCGATGGAACCAAAGAGGAGATCCGGAGCGGAAGAAGTGATCCTCCAAGGGGCGCTGAAGAAGTCTTCCATCCGATGAAGTCATCATCCAGGCTGCGCTGAAGAAGTCTTCCATCCGGGCGATGTCATCTTCCAAGTGGCGCTGAAGAAGTCTTCCATCCGGGCGATGTCATCTTCCAAGCGGGGTCTTCAATCTTCTTTCTTCAGGATCCATCTTCATCCCGCCGACGTGGAACATCCTTCTTCGCCGACGGACTACTGACGAATGAAGGCTCCTTTAAGGGATGTCATCCAAGATGGCGTCCCTTCAATTCCGATTGGCTGATAGGATTCTATCAGCCAATCGGAATTAAGGTAGGAAAAATCTGATTGGCTGATTGAATCAACCAATCAGATTGAGCTCGCATTCTATTGGCTGATCGGAACAGCCAATAGAATGCGAGCTCAATCTGATTGGCGGATTGGATCAGCCAATCGGATTGAACTTCAATCTGATTGGCTGATTCAATCAGCCAATCAGATTTTTCCTACCTTGATTCCGATTGGCTGATAGAATCCTATCAGCCAATCGGAATTGAAGGGACGCCATCTTGGATGACGTCCCTTAAAGGAGCCTTCATTCGTCGGTAGTCCGTCGGGGGAAGAAGGATGTTCCGCGTCGGCAGGATGAAGATGGATCCTGAAGAAAGAAGATTGAAGACCCCGCTTGGAAGATGACATCGCCCGGATGGAAGACTTCTTCAGCGCCGCTTGGAAGATGACGTCGCCCGGATGGAAGACTTCTTCAGTGCCGCCTGGATGATGACTTCATCGGATGGAAGACTTCTTCAGCGCCCCTTGGAGGATCACTTCTGCCGCTCCGGATCTCCTCTTCGGTTCCATCGGTGGGTCGGCTGGCTGAAGACAACTCAAGGTAGGATGATCTTTAGGGGGGTAGTGTTAGGTTTTTTTAAGGGGGGTTTGGGTTTGATTAGGGGTATGTGGGTGGTGGGTTTTAATGTTGGGGTTGTATTTTTCTTTTACAGGCAAAAGAGCTGAATTCTTTGGGGCATGCCCCGCAAAAGGCCCTTTTAAGGGCTGGTAAGGTAAAAGAGCTTTGAACTTTTTAAATTTAGAATAGGGTAGGGAATTTTTTATTTTGGGGGGCTTTGTTATTTTATTAGGGGGCTTAGATTAGGTGTAATTAGCTTAAAATTGTTGTAATATGTTTTAAATGTTTGTAACTTATTTTTTTATTTTTTGTAACTTAGCTTTTTTTATTTTTTGTACTTTAGTTAGTTTATGTAATTGTATTTAATTGTAGTTATTTGTATTTAATTTATTTAATTAATATAATGATAGTGTAGCGTTAGGTTTAATTGTAACTTAGGTTAGGATTTATTTTACAGGTAATTTTGTATTTCTTTTAGCTAGGTAGTTATTAAATAGTTAATAACTATTTAATAACTATTCTAACTAGCTAAAATAAATATAAAGTTACCTGTAAAATAAATATAATTCCTAAAATAGCTACAATGTAATTATCAATTACATTGTAGCTATCTTAGGGTTTATTTTACAGGGAAGTATTTAGTTTTAAATAGAAATAATTTATTAAAGTATAGTGTAATGTTAGGTGTAATTGTAACTTAGGTTAGGATTTATTTTACAGGTAAATTTCTCATTATTTTAGCTTGGTAAGCTATTAAATAGTTAATAACTATTTAATAGCTATTGTACCTAGTTAAAATAAATTGAAAATTGCCTGTAAAATAAAAATAAATCCTAAAATAGCTACAATATAATTATTATTTATATTGTAGCTATATTAGGGTTTATTTTATAGGTAAGTATTTAGTTTTAAATAGGATTAATTTAGTTAATAATAGAAATATTATTTAGATGTATTTAATTAATATTTAAGTTGGGGGGTGTTAGGGTTAGGGTTAGACTTAGGTTTAGGGGTTAATACATATATTATAGTTGCGGCGGGGTCAGGGAGCGGCGGTTTAGGGGTTAATACATATATTATAGTTGCGGCAGGGTCAGGGAGCAGCGGTTTAGGGGTTAACATATTTATTATAGCTTGCGGTGGGCTTTGGGAGTGGCGGTTTAGTGGTTAATCATTTTATTAGAGTGGCAGTGGGCTCCGGGAGCGGCGGTTTAGGGGGTAATACATTTATTTACTTGCGGCGGTGTAGGGGGGGACAGATTAGGGGTGTTTAGACTCGGGGTACATGTTAGGGTGTTAGGTGTAGACAGCTCTCATAGGAATCAATGGGATGTCTGGCAGCAGCGAACATGAACTTTCGCTATGGTCAGACTCCCATTGATTCCTATGGGATCCGCCGCCTCCAGGGCGGCGGATTGAAAACCAGGTACGCTGGGCCGGAAAAGTGCAGAGCGTACCTGCTAGTTTTTTGATAATTTGTGTGCGGAACATCTGGAGTGACGTAAGAATCGATCTGTGTCGGACTGAGTCCGGCGGATCGAAGCTTACGTCACTAAATTCTACTTTTGCCGGTCTCTAGCCTTTGATAACTAAGGCGAATCAGCCTCGCCACAAATACGCTGCGGAATTCCAGCGAATTTGAGGTTGATGGCTTGATAACTAGGCCTCCTAGTCTCTACCTATATGTTGAGACTAATGAAGTTTTAAGTTAAATAATGGGAATTATTAGTAGATTTTGGGAACAGGAGATCTGATATTGAAGCAGTTGTAACCTCTTTAATAGGTCTAGGAAAACAAGTTAGTAAATGAAAAAGGTAAAGGAGATGATTGCAGATATTTTTATGAGTCCATTAATCACCTAAATGAGCTTTAGTATATAAAAGTAGGAATAAATACAAGCCCCAGAGTCTAATACCATAGTCTAGGTCACAGATAATGTAGCAACTTAGGGACAGTTTTTTGATAACTAGCAAAAGTAGTCAGATTGTGCCGCACTTGTGTGCGGAACATCTGGAGTGACGTAAGAATCGATCTGTGTCGGACTGAGTCCGGAGGATCGAAGCTTATATCACTAAATTCTACTTTTGCCGGTCTCTAGCCTTTGATAACTAAGGCGAATCAGCCTCGCCACAAATACGATGCGGAATTCCAGCGTATTTCAGGTTGACGGCTTGATAACTAGGCCTCTAAGTGATCTATCACTGTGTGGTGCTTAATCCTTCTATTATACTTTGGAGACTTGCGGGTGGATTTGTCCCTACTGCTTTTTTCTCATTTACCTGCAGGAATATGCTGGGCTCTGCACTCCGCCCCCCCCCATTTTTCCCTTATTTACTGAGCGTCTCTTGCCCGCTGATATCTTTTCCCCCTCCCACATAACCATACTATATTTACATGGCCAAATTATGGCAAACTATCTGACAATTAAATGTTTCTTTATTTTCATGATCATTTGACCCATATGTGGTTACCCGACTAGTCAGCCAATTATGCTATTTTATCAAAAAAATAGAGGTTCAAAAGGCCTACTGTGTGTACTGCATTGTCATATTTTTCCTTATCTGTGAAAGTAAGTATCTAATCTGTACAATGTTGTGTTTAACTTGATTGTCATAAGGCATTCATTGTTTGTTATCCATGTTATTAAGCCTCAATAAAAAAAAATAAAAAAAATTAAAAGTCTGGTTTAGTAATGACGTGAATAGCAATAAAAGTAATTCCAATATTAACCAAGGTGAATGGTCTTTACAAGACCTGGGATTAAGGAAAAAGAGTACCTTTAATCCTACTATAAATAATTACAGTATTAGTACCGTCATTAATTTGATAGAAAATTAAGTTAGGGCACTACTGATAAAAAGTAAAAATGACAAATGCCAGGTTAACAAATGGGAGGGGTGACACCTCATCAAATTAACCAATTTTACCAAGGAAGATAACAAAGCACTGAATAAGTTAAAAAGGAATAGGGATATTATTCTTAAAGGGGCCGATAAGGGCGGAGCTACTATTATTATGGATAAGTCATATTATATAGATGAAATACAGACACAGCACAGGGACCCTGATACTTAAAAAAAAAAATTGGTGCCAATCCACTTATTAAAATACAAAAAGAGATGCAATCTATCCTATAAACAGAATTAGACAAAGGGATTATAGATAAGACATTGGCTGAGTTTTTATATGTATCTGCACCACACAACCCTATTTTGTATACAGTCCCTAAAGTTCATAAAGACATCAACAAGCCCCCAGGGAGACCCATAGTCTCGAGTGTGGACTCAGTGTACACGCACATCTCTATATTCATTGATAAGATTCTGCAGCCAGAGGTAGCCAAAATGTCCAGTTACTTGAAAGATACTAACCATTTCTTAGAGAAAGCTAAACAATTAGAATTTCCCTCTGACAGATACTTGCTGTTCGCCATGGATGTCAAAAGTCTTTACACCTCCATAAAACATGAAAGATGAATTTCTGTTATTAAAAAGAATCTAATGGTGAACAACAAGTATTCTTTAGTTCAGAGTGAGTTCATTGAGCAATTAATAAGACTAATACTTTATTGGAATTATTTCCTATTCCAAGATGAATGGTATTGACAGATAGGTCTGCCATGGGTTCCAATATAGCCCCATCATACGCCAACCTCTTCATGAACGAATTTGAGAAGAGGATAATCTATGAACATGAGAAATTCAGAAAGCACGGAGCAATATGGTGGTGGTATATTGAAGACGTGTTTGGCAGATGATGGGGCGACATTGGAACCCTGTTGGACTTTGTAAATGGGCTTAACTCAATGGTAAGGTGTATGGAGTTTACAGTGTCTTATAGTGAGGAGATGGCAAACTTTTTAGATACAAAGGTAACAATGGTAATACCCTCAGATTTGATCTGTATACAAAAGACACGGATAAAAACACCCTCCTCCAATATGAAAGCTTCCATCCAACCTAAGAGCCAACTACTCAGAGTAAAGAGGATTGTGAGTAGAGAGACAAATTGTGAAATTAGAATGCAGGAAATGACAAAAAAAAAAATCCTAGATAAAGGGTACCCCCTTAATTTAATACAAAGCAAAATAGAGGAAACAAAAAAGAAAAAGAAAACAGGATGGTCTTTGTGTCTCAATATAGCCCCCTGAGTGAAAAAGTCTCCAAGATTATACAAAAGAATTGGCACATTTTAAATGACTGTAATCAACAAGTGGCTCTATTTAAGGAACCCCCCACACATATGACATTTAGGAGGGTTAAAATTATAAAGGACCATTTAATTCAGACTGATGTAGGACCTGGTAAGGAACACAAACAGACACTTATTGGCACTAAACAGAAGGGTAGTTACCCTTGTTTGAACTGCATGAGTTGCAGTTCGATTATTAAGGGCCCTAATTTCTTCCATCCACATAGTGGTAAAAAGTATAACATTAATGGGGTTTTTTCCTGTAGTGTAGCTTCCCCCCCCCCACAGACCAACCCCCCACCCCTGCCAGATCATTTATGTCATTTTTTATAACTTGGCTACCTCCCCTTTTTCCCACTTTTCTCCAACAAATTTTCTGTAGTGTAGCGGTTCCCACCCGCTCCCTCCCCGTGCACACGCCCGCCCCCTGTCGCCCCATGCATGTGGGCCCCTGGCTACCCCGCCCACGATCCCACCCCCTCTGCATTACAGGAGCCATCGATGGCCGCCCACCCGCCTCCCACATTTCTCCCACCCACCAACGATTGTGGCCATCAATGTTCGGTGCAGAGAGGGCCACAGACTAGCTCTCTCTGCATCGGATGGCCAAGGATGGTTATTGCAGGATACCTCGATATCGAGGCATCACTGCAATAACCAGAAAGTGGCTGGAAGCAATCAGGATCGCTTCCACCACTTTCCAAGACCAACGACGTACAGGGTACGTCCTCAGGCATTAACTGTATTTTTTTTCGAGGACGTACCCTGCACGTCGTCGGTCATTAAGGGGTTAATTTGTGATGCTGTATTTGATATTATAAAGATTAATGTCAAAAGCACGTCTTATAAGGAGAGCCTTATGTCTTGAATCCTAGTCTGCTGCTATGGTGTCAAAATACAGATTAATATCTCTTTTCTTTCAGGAAAATAAGTTATTTGGTTCTGATTTAGATTCTATAATATCCACTGTTACTGGAGATAAAGGGACTATTCTTCCTCAAGACAAAAAGTCTAGAGGGAAATCTAAAGCTTCAAATAATTTTTGTTACGTTTTATCAGTATAAGGAACAAATGGTAGACTCCTCTGCTCAGAAGCAAGGCTCCTCTAGATCAGTCTGGAGACCTAGTGCTAACTGGAACAAGTCAAAGCATGGTAAGAAATATATCCCTACTACCAAGACTGCATGACAGTGCAGCCCCCGATCCAGAAGTTCTGGTAGGGGGCAGATTAAGCCTCTTTTAGGAGGCTTGGTTTCAGTCTGTTCCAGATCATTGGGTTCTGAATATAGTTTCTCAGAGATATCAAATAGGATTTAGAACAAGGTCTCCCAGAGAGAGAGTTTTTTCTGTCCAATGTTCCAGGATATCCTGTAAAAGCTCAAGCTTTTTTTCCAGTCTGTCTCACATTATTCAAATTACTTAATTGTTCCAAAGATCCAGTTCTGGATCTGAAAGCTCTGAACAAGTTTGTAAGGGATCCACCTTTCAAAATGGAAACTATTCGGACTATTCTGCCTTTTGTTCAGCAAGGTCAGTTTATGGCCACAATAGATTTAAAAGATGCTTACCTGAATGATAAAATTCACAGAGAACATTTCCAGCTTCTGAGGTTTGCCTTTCTGGACAATCATTTTCAGTTTGTTGTTTACACTATTTTTGGCTCTAAGATTTTGCACTCTTAATTCCTTAATTTGTGATACACTTCCTTTGGCTGTAGGACAAACATCCTTTTGTAGGAGCAGCACTTTCAAGATTGCCTGGTTTCAAGGGATTAAAGATGTACCACTCATTATCAGCAGAGAGGGAATAATTAACATATACTGTATATATAACCTTGACTCATAAATAAACTTATAACTGTAATAAATAAATAAATAAAGACGCAACAACTTCTTTATGGGAACAGGTTAAAATGTTATTAAACATTAATAAGCATAACTATAAAACCGAAAAGTAGGCTAAGATGGCAGCAAGCAAGAGCTAACTAACCCATCGCTACTGGAGGTCAGCAACCCAAAATGGAAACTGCAGCAGAGGGGGGTCCCCTCTGCTCAGAAAAGATGCTACTAAGGTTTTTTTTAGATCACACGACCCACCCGCGAGGGGAAGGAGGGGCACCTCATGTGCACCCGAGGCTAACCGCCCCTCTTATCTTTAGATTGGTCCTCAGTGCCCCCGTTCACCCTCTCCACGCAACAAGGCCGCTACCCCCCCCCGCCACAAGATAGCATCTCAGATGATATTCTTGCCGCCACCATAAAACCACGACCTGACTTACAGGAAGGGTACAAAAGACCTTAGAATATCTTGAATAAATATATCAAAGGCCATATTTTGTAAATGAACCCTATCTCTACTGTAATACTCTGACTTGTTGGCCGTTAAGGCATCGTGTCTTATCACAAAACCTCTCAGTTCTGTGACGGTCCTGCTTATGGTGGAATTATTTTTTTCCCTAACCCTGTACGCTGCACTGTGGGATGCCATGTACCTCCATTCTAGCCTCGGGATGACATTAGACCAGCCCAGAATGACATTGAGAATACGGGTCCTTATCCAGCTAATATCTGCCTGCATAATTTTTATAAGCAGCAGAACAGGGAGGGCACCTAAATCATTACCCCCTAAATGCAAGATAACAATGTGAGGCTTACCCCAACGTACAAGGGCCTCGGATAAAAGGGAGGGGAGTCTAGGTCAACACATCCCCCTTCTCACCTAACCACTTAACTGAAGCTTTTGCAGGAGAAAACCCCAGGTTCTGGCCCCCAGGAAGTGACAGACAATGGATTGAAGCCCAGTACACATACGAGTGCTTCATGATTTATATCCGTCTAGCACCTTGGGGTACTCCTAAAAAACAAACAATGTTAGTATTTGTAACCAGGCATAACAACAAAATTTTAAACAATTGGGCGAACATAACCCTTGTATTTGTTAGATCACCACCTGCCTAAGCGCTTGATTAAGTCTACAGAAGCACCTG
The DNA here is from genome assembly GCF_027579735.1 of Bombina bombina. Taxonomy (NCBI): domain Eukaryota; kingdom Metazoa; phylum Chordata; class Amphibia; order Anura; family Bombinatoridae; genus Bombina; species Bombina bombina. Next base: position 140,229,732 of record NC_069503.1, on the reverse strand, counting down.
ATATAGCCGCATTGGTCGCTGCGCCTATGCAGAAGGAGTGAGGAGCAATTTTGGAAGTATCTAGACCGGCCAGGGAAGCTGCTCGGCCAGGACCCTACGGAACTGATAAAGAGATAACAAAGTACCATTCTCGTGGAGGAGGAAAGAGCCTGAAACCTTAGGGTAAATTCCTAAAAACTGGTTAACTAGGAGAACAGGGCAACAACAGCCTTGTGACTTAGGAATGGTCAGTCAAAGACCTTTACCTTGTTGGTCTGTTTTAGACCGGGGGAGGAAAAGTAATAATGACTCTGGAGAGGCTTTAATATGCTGGAGCTGGACACTTTTGTTGGTATGCTGCTTGGACAGGGACACCAGCTCACCTATACGGAGAGCCATGGAATATGCCAGTACAAAAGCTGTGCGAAACAAAATAAGTTGATATGGAGAAGAGCATACAGCTTCTAAAGCATTAACCAACTTCTCCTAGTGGTCATAGGTGATAGACTCCCTAATATCTTTCTGCTGCGGTTGAGAACGACCCCAGACCTTTACTACTTGATGAACAAAGAAAGAATTAGTGGTATCAGGTAGGAAAAGCGTGCCGTAGAAAAAGGTCAGAGCCACTAGGCGAGAATGAATGGCACCTTGACCTGTACCATCATTCCACAAACTCACCAGCCAATCGTATAAGGTGACTTGCGATGCCTCAGCCACTTCCACCTTCCTGTCCCAACAAAATATGTCCCATTCCTTCACACAACCTCACGTAAGAGTAACAAGTGGATGGGGCTAGTGAGGCACGTACTAAAGGGAGCAGGGATATCCAGGGTTTAGAAGGTGCCAAAAGAAAACCGGGACAGGGTAAGCCCACTGTTGCAGCATGGGGCGCAAGGCACTTAAATGTCACCCAATCAAACCTCGATAGAGCATCAGCAATTACATTATTCACACCCGAGACATGCTGAGCCTGAAACTGAAAGTTAAGTTCTAGACAGAGTAACCCCAAGTGACGTAACAAGCAAACCACTGCAGCCAATGTGGCTGACAAGCCATTGACAGCATTAATAACACTTAGGTTATCTGTCCAGAAGACAACCGTTCTGTTCGCAAACTGCTTACCCCAGAGCTCAATGACCAGCACTATAGGAAAAAGTTCAAGGAGCGTGAGATTGCGAGTTAACCCTCTAATCTTCCAGTTCACAGGCCAAGGGCCTGCACTCTATGCCCCTCGAAAGTATGCACCATAACCCTGGGACCTTGCATCATCCGTAAAAAAAAGTGTAAAAGCTGGCTAGAGATAGGATCAGAGCGCCAAAAGTGAATTCCATTGAATTGCATTAAGAAAGACTCCCAAACTTTTAGGTTAGCTATCATGCCCATTGAAATGTAGATTTTGTCTGATGGATTACATTTTCCACAAAGTTTACTCTCCAACCTGTGGTTAAAGACCCTCACCATGGGAAAAACTCTGCAGGCAAAATTAAGAAGGCCAAGGAGGGACTGTAATTGCTTTAAGGTAATGCACGTTTAGAGGAAACAGCCGATTGAACTGCCTCCAGCATACCCTGCACCTTATCTAAGGGGAGCCTGCATATCATGTTTTCAGTATCAATAAAATGTTAAGCAGGTGCAGGGACCTTGCGATTTGTCTTCTGCAAGGGGAACACCAAACTGGGATATGAGCCTGTGCATTGCATTCATCACACCTAGACAATCATCCGACCCCTTCTGACCCTCTATCAAGAAATCGTCTAAGTAGTGTGCTATGGGATCCCTGCTAACCATACAGGCTACTTCCCAATGTATAAACATGCTGAACTTCTCAAACAATGCACAAGAAATGGCAAAACCCATAGGAAGGCAGTGATCCACATAGAAACCACCCTAACACTTACAACCCATAAGTGGAAAGGCAGAAGGATGTAGGGGTAACAAGCAAAAAGCGGACTCAATATCTAATTTTGCCAACAAAGCACCTCTCTCAGCTCCCTTAACTAGCTCCAGCGCGCTGTCGAAAGATTGATAGCGCACCTAGCTAAGCTCAGGATCGATTTTTTTTTTGCATTGTTCACTGAACTCCCTTTGGGATAGGAGAGATGCTGTATTAGATGAAATTTCCCTGGCTCCTTCTTAGGGACTACTCCTTAAGGTGATACAATCAAGTTTTCAAATGAAGGATGGGGAAAGGGGCCAATCATGCATCCCAGGGTCAATTCTTTTACCAACTTTCCTTTGACTATATGAGGGTATTGGTACCCCGAACACAGGTTACAGTGATTAGCTGAACCTCTTATTCGTGAAGATACAGGGATCATAAAACCATGTGAAAAAACATCCAGTAGCAAATTAGCAGCCTGTCGATTAGGGTAATGACGCAGCCAAGGTTCAAGGGCGTGCACCCTCACTGGAGAGGGTGCCTTTCTGAACAGCAGTGTTTCTGGCTTGGGGCCTATTATTTGTACTATCTTTATTCCTGCAATCACACCCTTGGTGGAGTCCACCACAGAACTTACAAGTATGTCGGAAACCACAGACACCTCCCTTATCACACTTGTTCTCTTGAGGCACTTCTACGCTTACCTTTTTGGTTATGAAGGACTAAGAGGGGGCAGTGTTGGAGGAGGAGGGAGAACTTTGAGGGCCCAGGCGTTGCCACAGATGAGTGTCTGTGCAGTCAAATGTAAGGACTGAATTACCCGCCATTTTATGCCTAAATTCTGAGTCTTAATCCCTCCAAGCCCTATCACTGAACTTCCTCTGGATCCAGTGAATAGAATCTGTATATTTCAATACTGAATGGTCCTGGCTGGGATACTTCTCTAGATAACAAGATGCGAACACCCTAAAGCAAATAAGCCATTCCTCGAATGTCTCACGGCATTTAAACCTTTTGGGACTTGTGCCATCAGAACTTTTTTCTTTTTGTTTGTAAGCTACTGGTGATAATTCAAAGATATTTACGTATTTCCCTTGCTGGATTCTTTTAATAGTTTTAGGCTTCAAATGAGCATGAAGTGAAGGGATGTATGTGGGAATTGTATCCCCATGCAAGGCTACTTTGCACTCAGGGATAGCACTAATAGGAGGGCGCTGAACTATGTTATTAGCAGGGGTTAACTGCGTGACTACTGGTGTTACTGAGGATGGAACAGGGTCTGACTGCTTATAGGTTCCTGACTGAAACTCATTCCACATATTCTTAACCATGCTAAACATAGGTTTTATTTCCTGTGCGGGAATCATTAGCTGAATTGGATGCACCGTTTGGCATTACTTGTGGTGTGCTCCCTAATGCATCGTTGTGTTTATTAATCTGCAGTGTAGGCATATTACTTATATTTTCCCTATTTGCAGGTCTATTCGTAGGCACACTCACACTTTTATGCACATTCAAAGCATTGTTTATGGGGGGCGGAGCCAGCTACTGAAGCACCAAGACGCACTATTACTGAGCTCCTGAAGCTTGTCTACTAAAATCTTGATTTTTGGCACCCTGGAAGCTTATTTGCCTGCTACCTGCTACCCTTAGGATGGAGGAGTTCCCTACACACCTTTCTTCTTTACTGGAAGGTCTGATTGCTAAATTTGACAGTCAGTCTTACAGCTTGAGATCTACTATCATGGAGATGCGTAATAAAGATGGCGTTTCCTATCTTTCCAGCTGTGACTCCAGCGCGGCAAGCCAGACGGAAGACTCACTGCCTATTCAATATTCTCCTAATCAACTGCAAGAAAGGCTATTCAGAGAGGGCTCAACCAGCTCTTTCCCTGAAACCGCAAGTTATGACCCGATGCAGCCAAGCAAGGCTGACCTGCCCCACATCTCTACCGCTACATCAGGAGCAGAAAGACCTACTCAGATCATCACTGGGCAACATCACCAGTTCTCTCCCCCTCCTTACCTAAATGTGAAAGCCACTCTTGCGCCTAACACCCTCAAGACTCTAGCTACTGCTATACAAGGCGGAACTTTGGAAACAGATCGAGCAAAGAGTTTCTATGTACGCAGGAGTTTGGGAGATACATCCGATGAGGTGTTAGTTGTTGGCATGCTACTGACTATGAGGGCCCATGTTCGAGGTTATAATAACGCATATTGGCAGCTCTCCCTAATACCTAGTATGTCGCTCAAACTTAGAGCTGGAGTGGGGTAAATATCGTGAGCACCCAACTCTTCCTCATTTGTGGCAGGACATGCTATTGCTGGTCGGAAACTTATGGGACACATGCTATTTGCACATTTTGGACTTTTTCTCTTTTTTTTCTCTTCAGTCGGTCTTTCAGATTGTGTGTATACCCGCACTGCTGCTTCTGATGCTTCTCTGCATGTTTTCTTATTGCGGCCATTTTGTGTAGCGTACAGCTACTGGATCAGATGAGAAAGTATAGACATAATCCAACATATGCCCTTAGAGAGCAGGAGCGTTCTAGAGAGCCCACATCTCCTTAACTCACATCCCTTTCTAGCGGACTGCCAGGAGATGCATCCCGAGGCACAGATGACAACAGTTGGTCACCATAGATTGAGCCTGTACTTTTGAGAAAGTGTGCTGTAGGGCGTAACTCTCAGTTATCATCTTAAATGCCTTACTAGCTGTTCCTAACTGTTCTCATACTAATTGTTTCTCTTTATGGACTTGTCTGGAGGGCTGTTTGATAAAGCCAATTAGCATATAGTTTAAGGTTGATAGCACTGTTTTACTGTACACATGAGCTAGCATTGGGATTGCCCATAAGTGTTAATCTTATTTAGTGCTTCACACTTTCTATTGACTGGAATATCGTCTGTATGATTGGATGCCCTAAACGCTAGTAAAGCCCCTCCTTCCAAGGTCCTATTGTTTAAGTTGATCATTATTTTGAGATAAGACACCCCTTCCCCACATATTCCCCCTGACATAGGCTATATAATTTATTGCAAGGCAATTTCTTTTCTTTCTGTTTTCACAGTTCTAATGTAATTCATAGTGTTTATAATATATAATTTTGTCTACTATTTTTGAACCTACATAGGGGGCTCTTGAAAGATCACTAACATACGAACATTAGTGTTACTATTATATAACTACATTTACTAGGACCCCTCTCCTCCCTTTCCCGCTGGCATTTATTACCTGCGGGTCATACCCTTACTCCTTTTACCCACATCGCCTATAGCTGGCATATCCCCAGGAGAGGGGTTCATACAGCAGCCCTCTGTTCTCCATATATACAAATACCTCCTCCTGTACGTATCCTTCTCAGTGGTTAAATTTATCTTGCTATCCCTCATACGCAGAAGAACCTTATTGTAGAGTTCACTATGTTTTTCTACCGTTTAGCCAGCATACAGAGGCTCACTGAGATAGAAGTTGAATGCAAGTACCAAATATGTGTTCACAGGTACTATATGCTCCTAGGTACAGTGTAAACTGCTCTACACATTATGTTATTTAATTTCTGTCCACATATAATAATAATATAATAATAATATAATAATATTTACAGTTAATTTGTTAATAGAAGTTAGATCTGTTATATAGTTTACTGTTTTCTAAAGTACTCCATATAGTCAATCTCACTTTAAGACCCTCATAAGCTCCCTATTCCATCTAGGAGCTCTGTACTCTATAAAATTACATAGCCCTGTAGTTCGTGCCTTCCTAACATCTTACCTGGCTCCGCCCTCCCCTCTTCCCTTTCCCCTCCATTATGAGCGGCTCTTGCCCGCTGCATCCCCCCCCCTCCCATACACTTAGGCCTACGGGAGGCCTGACAAAAGCCAACTCCCTACCTCCCACTATTTTCAGTTTATAGAGTACCTTTTATCTCGGGGTAGGGACCTTTAGCTATCTATTTAAAAATTGAGGTTTCATTCCTTTATGTTCCAGTCACATATGTTTTGTGCATACAGTTTTACATTTTATACTCCTGGTTTCAAAGGTGATACTATAGTTTATGTCAACTGTTTTTTTTGTTTTTGTTTTTTTTTGTTATTGATCTAGCTGTATTTCAGGACACTGACTCTTATCTCTACATAAATACTACACTACTTTGGATCAGATTTTGCGATAACAAATGCTATATTAGAGCACCAATGTTCCAATCCATGTATATTTTTCATATGCGACATGTATAAGTGTCTTTATTCCTCATGTTATGTGTCTGGACACATCCTCTGTTGTATTGTTTTTTTACTCAATGCCTCAATAAGAAATTTCTTTAAAAAAAAAAAGCATTGTTTATGCACACCTCAGGAACAGCATTATTAATATAATTTGCACCAATATGAATATTTGAATGTGCAGAAGGAATTACATTCACACTTGTAGTATTGGCCGCCACATTCAATTCGACTAGATTTAAAAATATATATTTTCTCAAAGAGAGAACATATATTAAAGTTCCCCAGTAGATGGTGCTATATCACAAAAAACACTCAAAAGAAACAGTGAAACCTCAACACTGTGTATACACTGTTCGCTCCCAGTTATGCTAATCTGTTTATGGGCCTTTGGGAAACTGATTTCTTAACAAACACTCCACTGGGAGCGAACCTGGTCTGTTTTAAAAGATACATAGATGATATTTTCATGATCTGGAAAGAAGACAAAATACTGTTTGAAGAATTCTATAAAATAATGAATAATAATGATAAAAACCTCAAATTCACCTATGAGATAAGTAAGGAGAAAATCATATTCTTAGATTTAGAGATATATATAATCAATAATCAAGTAAATACCAGAACACATTTTAAAAAATTTGATAGTAATAATTACATACATGCAGAAATCTGCCACCATGTCTGATGGAAAAATAATATCCCAAAAGGGCAATTATTGAGAATAAAGAAAAATTGTTCACAAGGACAAGATTATTTGGAACAATCAGAAGTATTAAAAAAGAAATTTACAGATAGGGGGTACAATTGTGAGTCAATAGATAAACAAATAGAACTAGTGAGAAATAAAAAGGAACAACATACTACATAATCCAAATAAGAAAATTAACAAAGAAAAAATTCCAAAGGTACCATTCATAACCCAATACAATAAAGATGACAAAAAGGTGGAAAATTGAAGGACATAATAGGAGAAAATCCAGAGATAATTTACAGAAAGGCAAACAATTTAAAAACTAGATTGGCTCCAACATACTTAAGGAAAAACAAAAAAATTAGATAAAGACTTTGAAGGAAAAGAAATAAAAGGTTTCGTCCCATGCTATGCATGTAAGGCATGTAGACATTCTGAAAAAAGAAAGAAATTCAAGTACAATATTACAGGAAAAGAGTATGAAATTAAACAATTAATACACTGTACAGATAAAAATATAATCTATCTCTTAGAATGTTTTTGTGGGAAACAATATATACTGTAGGTGAAAAGAACTAAATATTGAATTTAGTATAACACCCTTTCAAAAGTATTAAACTAAATAAACTCTTAAGAAGTTATCTGATGAGAAGAATATTCAATATGTTTGCATATACAGATATGTACAAATCTTTTCATCTGTTGGATTATTGAACCAATAAATGTATATATAGATACTGGTACTGATATAACCATACAGATCCCCACATGCATATATCATTTTATCTAGTATTTTATTCAATTATCAATGCATCTATTAAATTTGATCGATTGATTTCAGTACAATAATAAAATATTTGTGAAGTATATTGTTAGCAAATAACATTCTTAAGTCCTTCAATATGAAATAAAAAAGTTTTTAAATTTAAAGGGACATTAAACCCACATTTTTTCTTTCATGATTTAGAAAGACAATGCAATTTTAAACATCTTTCTAATTTACTTCTATTATCTAATTTGTTTTATTCTCTTGATATTCTTTGCTGAAAAGCATATCTAGATATGCTCAGTTGCTGCACATAGAAGCCTCGTGTGATTGGCTCACCCATGTGCATTGCTTTTTCTTCAATAAGGATATCTAAAAAATTAAGCAAAATAAATAATAGAAGTAAATTGTAATGTTGTTTACATTTGTATTCTCTATCTGAATCATGAAAAATAGATTTTGGGTTTAGTGGCCCTTTAAGGCTTATACAAAAAAATAATAATTCCCCAATTCATTATACAGATCCGTTACTTACAAAAGTATAAAAAAAAACTAGGGTTCAATAATCAAATAAGTTTTATTTTAACTATAAATACTAACAAAAAATGTGCATACAAATAATTGTTATTGCTCTATTGGAGGAATTACTATCCAATAAGATAGAACAAAAAGAGAAAAATGTCCCGAACTTCCGAAATAGTAAATAAAAATTAGCTTTATTATAACAAGTTAAAAATAGACATGGTAAGTACACAAACAAGAAAGGTTTTACGCGTTTCGGCCTGAGCCGTAGTCATAAACCTGAACAGATACAGGTGTGTGCCATAATAACGCTATACAATAATTTCTAAGATATGTAATGATTTTTTATGGATGTGCTTATCAACTACTATGAGGACACATAACTATGCATAAATTAGTTTAGAATGATTCTTAAAGTTTTTAAAGTTCGCTATTATTCGCCCCTTACTATGTGTCGCCATTGTGTCGCTTTTATGTGATGATGTGCTTTTGTTTGTATATTTTTGCTGTGTTTCACAAAAATACCTCATTCTGGATCCCTGAATTAATTGCATACCTGCATGTGTATATATGAATTTGTATATTTTACTTGTTTTTTGATATTCTCTATGATCAACACCCTATTCTTTATGAAAACAATGAATTATCATTCTTTGTAATCTAATTTATTTGGTCTAACCCCATTTCCTGTGATATTCGCCAATTTGTATATATTGTTTGTTGTGCAGTTTCAGACATATCAATGGTTAATAGGGGTGTGTTTAGCACTAACCAATAACCAACACATACTAACCCTTTTTAAATGGCACACACCTGTGTCTGTTCAGGTTTATGACTACGGCTCAGGCCAAAACGCGTAAAACCTGTCTTGTTTGTGTGCTTACCATGTCCATTTTTAACTTCTTATAATAAAGCCAATTTTTATTTACTATTTCGGAAGTTCGGGACATTTTTCTCTTTTTGTTCTATCAATAACTTGGATTACAAGGAATCCCTTTTTTTGTATCCCGATTCCGACAGCAATATTACGGCTACCCTCAGTGGTTTGTTTATATCGACAGCTCTGTGCAAGTATTTTGGGTTGAATTTTGTTTGCAAGTCAAACTCTCTATTGGATTGGTTGAAGCTTTCACGTGACCCACCGGTCTCCGATTTGATTGGAGAGAAGTCCTCTACGCCATTGCCACAAAGGAGTTCCGGAGCTAGTGAAGGATCGAGAGTGCCGCAGAGTCTATATCCTCACAGGAGTGAGTGGAATTGGAATGCGGCCACAAAAGTGAGATACTCTGTTTATCTTAGTTTATCTGATACTCTTAGTGGATGTTCGAGGTGGCACAGAGGTCCACAGGGTGAGTGTTCATTTACATTATCTATCCACCCATAAATACGGAGTACCGCATACAGTATCCACTGGTGACTTTCTTTGACCCGGCATTCTAAGCTACATTATCAGAGCCACAGACTGCTTTTCAATACATACGGTATATGCCCACAGCACTAAGCCAGAACTTTTACACTTTTTTGATTATATCCAATAAGTTGTCACCTCAATCAACCAATGAAAGATGGTCCCTGTCAGTTTAAAAAAGACCGCAAATACTAAGAAGAGCATTACGTTTGAAAAAGGCTGCAGGCGACAGCCGAAACGCGTTCGTATTGCTCTCTAACTTTTTGGAACTACAAGGAATTGGTTTCTTTAATGTAACTTTAAATACAAATAGCCTGCTGTGAACCAAACCACACAAGAAGTCTTTACAGAGGCTGCGAGGGGAACTCCCTTGGATAAACATCTGTTTGGGCTCCCAGGACGTACCTAGGTGTGCACATCATTACAGCAAAGATTACCTTATTGCAAAGTCCACTGTAACAAAAACAGTCAAAGGTAAAGTACAACAACACCTTGGATCAAGTCTACACAAATATATACCGGTACATTAAACAATTCTTCTGCTCTAAATTTAACTGCCTCAACAGAGGATTAAAAAGACAAATTATTACTAAGCCCCGGGCAAATAACTTTGACATTTTGTTCTAAAGAATTCACTGCAAAGATTAATTTGAATTATTAATTTCAACATCAAATACAGCGAAATTCCTTATGTAATTATCATACTGGACTAATTGATTTATCTATAAGCAGTTTACATAGTGTGTTTCAGCACATTTGCACAAACATATACTTTGTTCTAATATTATCTGTGTTTAGCCGCTGGATAAACAGATCTTGATTCTGTTACATAACTAGAGTATAATTCTATCAAGATTGTATCTATTTGCAGATCTAAGAAAATCCATGCTCTCAGACTGCAACGGAGAGATAATATAAATAAGAATACAGTTATGTGCCATATGCTTATGTAGCCTTTACAACAGCCTTTTAAGAAAAAAATTGTTTAATTTATTCTAAGGTTTTTATAGCATTTTAAACGGATACGTTTAACCCTATAAATTTTTTTACTTTTATTTTGAATATAACGATTTATCAATTCTAAATTAATAAAATTCTTTTTAAAGTTTTTTAAAGTATGCAATTAATTTAATTAAAACGATATCTATTATATTATTATCCAATTTTTTGTATGTTTTTTAACTAATCAGTAAAACTATTATTTTATATTTTTGGACTTGGAGTGTGTGATTTTATCATTATTTTTTTTTTTAAATTGCTAATAAATGCCATATAATATACAATAAAACCCTCAGCTAACCCATATCCATCAGAATAGTTATTCTCTAATCAAATATAATCAATTATACTCACAATCCATATGTCAGATATAACTAGATAAAGTTGCATAATTCATACAAATTAAGACTAAGTAATATCTACTTGAGAATTACTTTAGGCGCACTCACAATACATTTTTTTTGCCACATTCAATTCCCCTCCACTCTCATCCATACCCGTGGGAGGATTTATAAAACCTGATGTGCCTGACTTGACTGAGTAATAGTATTAATATGGCGAGTGTGTGCTCTATAAACTGCCTTTTTTGCAATAGAATAAGCTCCCCTTGATGCTTGAATACCACCCCTATTAGATGCGCTCCCTTGTGGCCTCCAAGAAACTGTTTTGCGACCTATCTGACCCCTCCAGTTAGCTCTGCCCCTTGCTGGTCCACCTCTAACAGTTATGGATTGAGAATGCTGCCTAACGTGCCCCAGGGACTGCTGGCTAACTTCCCCCGACTGAGCAGATCCTACCACCGCTGGTGTCCTCTTTTGGTGTCCACCTCTCTCTCGAGCTCCATGACCGTGCTGATAAAGAGTATCGATGACGTCACCGGAAGGGGCGGGACGCGTGATGTCAACTTCCGGTGGCGCGAATGGGCCAACTGGAATGGAGGAAGACAGAGGAGCCAAAGAAGAAGACATTGCAGCTGCAATGGAAGCTAAGAATGAAGAAATGGCAGATGCGGCCGATGGAGGGATAGCAGCGAATAAGGAGGCGACGGAAGACACAGGTAAGAGGTTGGAAGGGGGAAAGGAGGCATCAAACCCATGCTGTGGTCACCATGAGGCCTAGAAGGCCCTGAACCACCAATGTCTGTGTTAGTTATGGGGTTATTTTCAAACTGTGTGACATGTGGATTTAACTGAATATTGTCATCGGACAATGCAGGTTGGACTGGTGATTCTGGAACTATGTCAATTAAATTTATATCACTATGGACAGCCATACAGCTACTCTTATTGATAGATGGGGGATGTATTGTAGCCACCGCTGTAAGAGGAGCACTATGAGATGCCTGCATATGTGTGTACTGTGTAGGTGGGATTGTATTCTCGCTATCCTTGCCAACTTCTAGATTACTTATCTGCTTATAATGCTTTTTCCTTGAAGGTGATGCAAACTGCTGCTCCTGGAACCATACTGGAGGCAGGACAGATCTGGAACGATGCATGATGCTGGATGGGATGAAGCCTAGGAACACTTAAATGCAATTTTGAAAAATGTCTCTGCTTCAGGATCCAAGGAGAAAGAGGGTCAGGAAGCTACATGCAACTCTTTTTAAGGTAAGACAGGGGCTCCTTCCTATACTTGCAACAATGTTGCACTAGTTTCTCCACACAGCCCTCTTCTCCTATCTCACTCCTTATAGCCTTAACCCTTAGGTTGTTACAGTCCCATGCTGGTCCCTTCACTGTCTTTCTACTTTCAAGATCAAGTAAAACTATTTTTTTTTTTTAAATAATTTTTTTATTGAGGTTATGCGTTAGGAAAAACAACAATGATGAGTTTGCAACAACAAATGCAGGGAAATCATTTGTCAATAAACATTGTCAAATATAAAAAGGTAATAGAAGTCAAAAACACAAAAAAAAATAAAACAATGCCTGACAACAAATAAGCTTCTCAAACTTCAAATTTTGTGAATACAATAGCGAAACTGGCTGACTAGTTAGAAGGCCACTCATGGGCCCATTAGCTACGTGGGAATGAGATAATATATGGTAGCCAGATCTGCAGCCTCTTTTGGGCCTAAGGATAGCATATAATGAAAATATTATGTGGGGGGGGGGGGGATTTCAGCGGGCAAGCGCCGCTTATTAAATGGGGGGAAAGGTGGAGGGGCGGAGCCATATATAAGAACTGCTTGCGAGAAATGATTGAGCATCAAAACTTATTATCGGAGGGGCAGTTATAGGACAAAATATCGGCAAGAGCCATATGACATTGGCATGCTTAGGATTTATAGGCACTTAAGTGATAGTATTCCATAAGGGGATTTAGGCTAGATATGCATGTTAATGTTTCTTAGAGGGGTTATATGCTGAGATGTGAAGAGGAGCCCAAGGCATATATCAATATTGATAACAACTTTGTTAAAACAGAACATCAAAACCTAGTCAATATAGATTTGGCATTACAGGATAAGTGGGGTGGATAGCCGCTTTATGACTAGGTGTAGAAGCCATTCAAAAGATAAAAAATATTGATGGGTGTAAACAAACCTTGTAACATACCTTTTCATGCATGCGTTTAGGATCGCTTAGTGCATATATCCAAACACAAGTTAGGTTCAAGGAGCTTCAACTATCTTACGGTATATAAATATGTTACTTAAGGTAATGAGCTGTCATCAGGTAGTATCTATGTCTGGTTCAGAACAAGGAGTGAACGCTATAATATCCTATCACCATATTCTCCCGCAATATTATCCCTGTCAAGAAACTAGCATATACTATGTCTCAAGAGAAGTGAATAGTTACATAAAGAATTGGGGAGATAGGAATACAAACTATATAAACAGCTCTAGTGTTCAGGCTAGTTACATAGTGGAAAGATAACTTGCTTTGCGGTGTTGGAAGAATAATTGACCCTTATTAGGACATACTCTGACATTGAACGTTATCAATACATATAATATTGCCTATGTAATTGATGTTAAAAATACCTTGTAGGAACGTAAAACACATAGAAAAATATACCATAATAGTACTATAGGGGAGTTTCTCTATATCTGCAGAGAATGTGTAATTATAAAGAATATTAGGTATCATACCTGTAATAGTGATAAGGTAAGTTTGGTCATATGAAATCATATTATACATGTAGCACATGTCATAGCCTGTAAGGAGAAAGTAGCCGCCACAAAACTATACCTTGGGTAATATCACATACTTTAAATGGTAAAGGGCTTATGTTAGAAGTAATACTGAGCGGTTGCATATGAGTAAGGCTGCTGGTGTCACTAGCAGACATGGATCATTTAGGGAGTCCATGAAACTAAGAGGTAAGTTATTGTTGGAGATTAATAATAGACCATACTGTTAATCTAACTTACCAGAAGCAATTATATATTCATATATTCCGAGAGTTAGGAATATGGTATACATGTTATCTATATGTACCTGCTAGTTCTGAGCTATACAATATAATCACTATAAGCCCCTTTTTGAGAGAAAGACCTCAACTCCTAGTATATTTAAATAACACAATAAAACAATATGGGCCTACCAAACACATATAAGTGAGTAGCAGAGCGTAGGAGCAACATAGAATGGGTTATCTAAAGATTTCAGGATCTCATGAATAAAGGGAAATAGCAGCCCCTCCTCTCTATTTTCAAAATGGATATGAGCTAGAGTCCCGCAACTTGTAGGATAGCATGAATTCACCCTCTCTAGAGAATATAGAGATGTGCATAATAATGTGCATAAAACAGCTGACCAAGATCATATGATGGAAACTGAGCCTGCCGTGGTCGTAACTCAATAATAATACCTATATGAACCATAGGTGGAATCAGTATAGAGTAACATTATATACTATAAGATAGGATGTGAGGGGGGAGGCTATCAGTGAAAGTAAAAAGTTTACCCGGGAAAAGAAGCTGGGTGGTGAGAAGTCTAAAGTAAATGGGCTAGCTTAATTCAGGTGAATATTTCCATACCCACATATATACGTATATACAAATACCTACATACCAATATAGATATACATACATATACACACACCTATACACATGAGCAACAAAAGCAATTAGTATTAAGTAACATTACCTATATGTTAGACTGACTTTCAACATATGAGCATCTGATAACTATGAGCCCTAACAGCTGGACTATAGAACTGGTGTATGTCTGTACATCTAGAACTGAAGTCGGTATCACCTATATCCAATTCTGGCTTAAGGCATAAAATCAGAGAAGAAGAACAGTACATATAGTATATCAATAATATACTTAACATATAAGTAGAGAGGAACTATCTACAACTATCAGTGTACTTTATAAATTTTTCTGGGTATACCCAAATTTTTCTGGGTATACCTAAACATGTGTTACTATTTATATATACATAACCCAAAATCAGTACTTATAATGTAGTACACGAACAATACCAGACTATTTGTTGAATAAAGTCCAGAAGTTACTACTTAATTGTTCCTTTTCCAGAGGAGATACTGTTTATAAGCTGAGGGAAATAAGCGAAACACATGTGGAAGTGGTTGCTCATATCAGTACAGCGTACATCAGCAGAGTCTATAACTGCTAACCCACTCCCATTTTAATGAGAGCACTGGTCTTATGTCCCTTGGTGCAACTACCGCTAAAGCAGACTGCGCTACATATCTGGGCAATCGGAATATCTGCTAGATTAGCAGGCACACATAGAACTCCTCCTGGTATTTGCTCCGGTCTTATATCTTGAGATTTTGGCAATATAGCAATCACCTTTGTAGTAATCAGTCCTTTCCATTTCTCAATATTCTCCCCTCGACTGTCCATAACACTCCAGGCATCTCCCAGGCTCGCCAAAAACTCGCTGTGTGTGACTTGCGGCGGACTCATGTAAGTGTCGGCAGCTGTATAACAAGGGGCACCAACCGTCCCATCTCTATCACTTGTGAGTAGCTTTAGTGAGTTCATAGAAAGACTGTACTGCCCTGAAGGGACTCGCAATAGACTTTGGGTAGCTAACGTGGGATCAAAGTTAACGGTATTCTTGCATAGTGCCGTTAACTCCTCAAAGCAAGCATCCATCTTGTGTCCTATGTCCTCAAGAAGGATCCGTATAGATGCGTAAGACTCCTCCATGATAGGGAGCAGAACGGTTCCCACGCAGTCGCCCTACCCCAGCGATCAGGAGAAGCACTGATGATCAGGCGGCTGCAAAGGGATTTGTTTATTAACTGTCTCTCTCCAGTGTCTCTAGTCTTATTCACTATGGGCCTTCAGATACTGTTCTCAAGATGGCGCCCGCTACTCCCAGCCGACTGGTAGCGATCAGAGGATCTTTGGTGGAATCTTCTTAATTTTCTGACCTCCTTTCACTCTCGGGTCCTCATCCCACACCTATGGTCAAATTTGCATCAGGTTATGGCATTTATATTATTTTTCAGCCCTTAATCGTGTGGAGCTTCAGGTAAATGCGACCGCTCCGTTCTAGGCTCGCTCCGCCCCCCCAAGTAAAACTATTTAAGTGCTACACTTGCTAATACGACTGCTACATTGTATTGAATATTTTTGCTGTATATATATATATATATATGTGTGTATGTGTATATATATATATATATATATATATATATATATATATATATACAGTATATATTATATATAATCATTAATAATAAAAAAAATCCAAAGGCTATAACATCTTTCTTGAACTAACCCACTAAACTAGGATATCATCTTTATAGCTAGGCCATAAACTCTTCCCCACTTTCCCACTGATCATTACAAAAATGTATTCATGCAAATGTACAAATTTTACCATTGAGATGTTTCATATCTGGAAAAAAATAACAATCCGCTACAGTAAAGAAGTTTGTATTTATCACAAATGTTATATATTGTGAGATGTATCACATTTGTGAAAAATACATTTATGATTTATTATTAAACACAAATGAGAGTCATAATATTTTTAAGTAATGTTGTATTTCCTCCTCTTTACACATTGATAAATACACTCAGGGCCAGATGGGAATAAAAAGAAGTCCTGGAAAAATTTGAAGACCACCCCTATTTTTCGTTAAGTTTGTAGAATACGCACACCCTATTTTCCTCAAAGGGAATTACTGGTATACTCTCTCCCCCAATGTTTTCATTTTTCATTTCTGTTTTCAGAATTACATTATATTAGTATGTAATAAAAAAATATACCACATTGTTGTTATACAGGCACCCTAAAACCTTATTTCATCCATCCCTGACAGTGTGAAAATAATTATTCATAGTGTGAATAACAAAACCATGTGTTTCTTTGTTTCACAGTGTGACTTGTCAAGACACTAGAAACTAGAGTGGCACATGGTCTAGGAAATAAAATGTACTTGTTAATACTATGTGATGTTAATACATATTACTTAGAGGAAAAAAGAAAGATGATACGGCTGCATCAACCCCATAAATTGTAGCTGGCCAGGCTTAGGTGCTGTAACCCACCAACCTTAAATATACTGAATCTACCATAATTTTCCCCAGCAGGATCTTGTAAAATCAGTTATATACTCAGTAATATGCTCTAAAGTCCCGTGTATTCCCCTGGCATAAAATGTTATCAATATGTAATCAACTGTGTTTGAACTCAATATCTCATCAACAATAGTTTGCAATTCACTGTGTACCTTATTAAATTATTTACCTACGGTACATTTACATTTCTTATCTTGAAAGAGGAAGTAACATACTTCTGCATATCAGTCACTTTCATGCTCGACCACATTCCTTACTCTGTATATAAGGTGGTTTATTGGATTGTTTAATTATTAAACTTTTTTTCCATTCTCAACTCTTTCAATACTTTTTTTTCCAGTATAAAACAAAAAAACAAAAAAACATATTTCGGTTTTTGCTTTTAACCATTGATCACTATTCGGAACATCATATTCTGCCTTTGTGATGTCCCTTAAATATTAAGTTCTACACTGATGTCTTGGTCATTCCTTTTTGAAGAAGAGAATCCATTACCTTTAGCATAGCCTTTTTTATGCCTGAAGCAATGGCTAAACTAAAAAGGGATATTGAAGATTTCAATTGTGGGAAAGTGTATAATTATAATAAAGGGTTCTACAAGGTAATACCTACAAAATTTCCTTAGCTAATACCAGTATTAAAGGGACAGTCTAGTCCAATATAAACTTTCATGAATCAGATAGGGCATGTAATTTTAAACAATTTTCCAATTTACTTGTATCACCAATTTTGCTTTGTTCTCTTGGTATTCTTAGTTGAAAGCTTAACCTAGGAGGTTCATATGCTAATTTCTTCGACCTTGAAGGTCACCTCTTTTCGGAATGCATTTTAACAGTTTTTTTTAACACTAGAGGGTGTTAGTTCATGTGTTTCATATAGATAACACTGTGCTCATGCAAGTGAAGTTATCAGGGAGCCAGCAACAAGACAAGACAACAACAAGTTAATCACATAGGTAAAAAGTATATTAATATAACTGTGTTGGTTATGCAAAACTGGGGAATGGGTAATAAAGGGATTATCTATCTTTTAAAACAATAAACATTCTGGTGTAGACTGTCCCTTTAATACAAATAAAAATATTTGGACTAAGAAGGGGACCAATGTAAATAAACCACACATTAATCCAACCATATCAATGATCTTAAATTTCCTGTATCCAATAGATTTGAGGAATTGTCAGCTTAAAGGCATTGGAAACAGGAAGGGGCTGGACCCAAGGCAAATAAAGGTAATAAATACAATAATAAAATATTTGAAAACCATAGAAAGAGATTTTTTTTATCCAGAACCCACCATCAAAGCTCCACAGACAGGAGAAAAGACAGAAAGAGAGAGAGAAGCAGAAACAAAGATTCAGGCAGGGAGAAGGAAAAGAACGTGGGAACAAAGCGAGGGAGTAGAGGGGGAATTAAAGGGACATGAAACCCAAATTTTTTTCTTCCATGATTTAGAAAGAGTATGCAATTTTAAACAACTTTCTAATTTACTTCTATTATCTAACTTGTTTTATTCTCTTGATATTATTTGCTGAAAAGCATGTCTAGATATACTCAGCAGCTGCTGATTGGTGGCTGCACATTGATGCCTTGTGTGATTGGCTCATTCATGTGCATTGATATTTCTTCAACAAAGGATATTCAAAGAATGAAGCAAATTAGATAATAGAAGTAAAATGGAATGCTATTTAAAATCGTATCCTCTACCTGAATCACGAAAGAAAAATGTTGAGTTTAGTGTCCCTTTAAATCAAAATGGCACAAAATAAACAGACGCTAGTGGAAAAAGCAAAAACATCTATAACCTGTCAAATCTGACCCTTAAAGATACTATCTAAAAAAACCATTGACATATAGAGAACATTCTGCAAATTTAAATAAGGAGTATATAGATACCATCAAAGTTCTAGAAGAACTAGATTGCGAAGATAATCCATACTTATACACAGGGGTTGAGATGGGAGAATTATTCAGTTTAAGTATTCATGATTCTGAGTCAGCCATTCAACATAGTCATCTCAAAGAGTCCACTTTTTATCCCATACAGTGTATTATCTCCCAGTATTTAATCGACTGGAAATGGATGAATTTTGTTCTTTCTTAGACAAAAAACCTGAACAGAATATATTTAGATATAGGTGCCGATTAATCAAGGTCCGTATGAGTCTTCAGGCTCGCCAGAAACAGAAGTTATTAAGCAGCGGTCTAAAGACCGCTGCTCCATAACTTGTCCGTCTGCTCTGAGGCCGCGGACAGAAATCAACCATATTGAATACGATCTGGTTGATTGACACCCCCTGCTAGTGACCGATTGGCCGCAAATCTGCAGTGGGTGGCATTGCACCAGCAGCTCACAAGAACTGCTGATTCAAAGATAAATGCCGACAGTGTATGCTTTCGGCATTTATCGATGTGCAGAAGACATGATACGCTACATTGTATCATGTCCGCTCCCACTCTGATAAATCTACCCCATAGAGATAATTTGACAGTTAATGAAAGAAAATTATTAAGGGCATTTAAGGAAGAATAATAATACGACAAGTGGACAAGGGGGAGGGATCGTAATACAGGAATAAGGATATTACCTAAAAGACGCGTATTGTTTATTAAAGGGACACTGTACCCAAAATTTTTCTTTTGTGATTCAGATTGAGCATGAAATTTTAAGCAACTTTCTAATTTACTCCTATTATCAAATTTTCTTCATTCTCTTGGTATCTTTATTTGAAATGCAAGAATGTAAGTTTAGATGCCGGCTCATTTTTGGTGAACAACCTGGGTTGTCCTTGCTGATTGGTGGATAAATTAATCCACCAATAAAAAAGTGCTGTCCAGAGTACTGAAATAAAAAAAAAAAGCTTAGATGCCTTCTTTTTCAAATAATGAAAGCAAGAGAATGAAGACAAATTGATAATAGGAGTAAAAGAAAAATTTGGGTTCAGTGTCCCTTTAAGGGCTAAAGATACTTACGTTAAACTCTCTAAAGATCCAACCATTGAATACAAAATAATCTTGTATAATTTGGCTAATAAGGCTAAAGATAATGGGGTACACAATAAAGAAGAATTTGGGTTTATTTATACCACACAGCCCAAAATACCGATCTTCTATTACATCCCACAAATACATAAGGGTAAAAAAATAAAACAGGTAGACCAATCACATCAGGGATAGATTCCATCACTAGTAATCTCTCCTGTTATATTGATTGGTATGTACATAAGAGACATACGGTCTTACTTAATAGACACAGTAGATGTCACAAAAATCTTTGAGGGGTTCAAATAGCATTAAAACTACCTATGAATATCTTGTGCTGTTTCATCCTTGCACACCATTATTCCACGTTTTAGTTATTGTTCGAATCTGAATTTACCAGTGGTCCAAGTGCAGTTTTTAACAGACGGAATTACATTCATATTTGAACATAATTATTTCTGCTTTGAGAATCACTTCTACCTACAAATTCAAGAGACAGCTATGGGTACCATTATGGCATCTTAATATGGCCTATTATAAAAATAGAAAACCTAAAGTAGAATTTAACCTAAATCGATGTTGGCTATGCTAAACCTTCTCTGATAAATATAATGCACCATCAACATGTAGTATAAATTTGTGCGATAATATTAGCGTGGCCCAGAGATACTGATATCGCAGCCCGCACTAGCATTAGTAAACCACATGTAGTCGGGGCCTTAGTCTTGTCTCTTTAAGGTCACAACTGTACCTTTTGTGTGTCTCAAATCTAACATAATCATGATCATTTATTTTCAATGCCAGTATTACACTGACTACTGGAATTTTACCAAGACTAAGTTACATAACTTGGCGTGAAAATTGGACTGGAATTCTAATGAAATCTGAAATATTTATTTATTGCAAACATCATAAAAAAACAAGAGGAAGTTGGAAAGTAAATAAAAAGCCCTCAATATAATAATTTAGCAAACAGCCAGAAGACAAATTAAATCCAATAGGGCATGAGGATGTGGGGCTGGTTAATGTATACGCTTTTGCTAGCTCTGTCCGTCTTAGCAAGCACGTTTTCACAGCTCCAAGAAGAAAAGAAATCGGTTAATGAGTATATTAATCAGGCTGTTGAATTGTTCAATGAAGATGAAAATATCCAGTTTAAATTTAAACCACTGGATGATCAACCTGCAACTTTTATGCTGGTATGTTCTTTTTACATTATAATACTCATACTATGTGGCAGATATGTTTTTTGAAGGACGCTGATAAATATTATTTGAGTTTAGCTCTTGAAGAGTGAGACATATAATGACATGTAATATATTTTAATGTTTACAAACCAGTAAATAAAAATATTTTCTATAAATGGTGAAATTCTGTGTTTTCTTTTTTTTCTTTTCTACTGTAATGTGATATATATCAGTTATGTTATTTTATTTACCAGGCAGATGAAAACACACAGATGATTTTATTCAAAATCAAACAGACCGTGTGTGAAAAATCTCAAAAAGAAAGCAATCTGGAATGTGATTTTAAACCTGATGGGGTAAGACTAAAATCTTTTTGATTGAATGGCTTTACATACATACAGTAAATATAATTTTACAGGTTTAATTCAGTGTTTCAAATGCTCATACTTGATTCTGTAATTTTGTTATTTTTATGTATTATAGTGACCAAATAATTTCAGGCATTTTCTGTCTTTTTCGCTTTGAATATTTTTTTTTTTTACTTTTTTTTTTTTTTATTGAGGTTGTAAAAACTACACAGGCAAATAACATCTCGGTTTCAGAAACACAGGGGAATCTCAATACAATATACATATTAAATGTCAAAATAAACATACAATTAGCCGCCCAATTATGCAAATAACAATTAACCTCAGATTTTCAATTAAGGATTATCCCCTTTAGGTATGGTATAGAGGGAGAAATAATGAGTTCCCTCCATGGACAAAAGAGGACTCTCTTGGACCTCCTGGAAAATGATTTAAATCAGAGTAGGGAATTTTAGGGGATAAAATAAAATAATAAAGTGGGCCACTTTTGGACCCTAAATGGAAACAATGTAGGTTTAATATATTTTGGGAACCTTTAATTGAACACAAAATAACATACTAACCAACTATAATGGTATTTGAATCTTCCATTAGTTATAATATAGTTTGGAAAATACACTTCTAAAATAGTTGGAAGAGAGAGCAGTCAAAGAGGTCTGTCAAGTCCTCAGCCTAATAAGTAGCGTTCATGTATATACACATAGACGCCTTTAGGAACTATGGTCTTTCACAATAAGTCCTTATGAGAATAAGACTATATGGGGAGATAGGTGTGGGTCTATTAGAGCCAAGTAGCTACATCTCATATTAGAGGATAGGTCAATAGTAGTATATAAATATAGCTTGTATAGGTGCACGCTTCTTTGCCCTTAATCGGTCTCAGACTAAAAGATTACGTTCCATCTTGATTTTGACAGAGTACAATAGGGCTTGTCTAGACATGTTTGCCATCTACCCCCAAGTGATGCAGAGAAAATTCAGTAAATTAAATTAAATGATCCCACCCCGTCCTGGCCGCTGACGGAGCGCATCCATAAGTTATTATAGTAGTAGAACACTCTGCAGATTAGATTGTACCTGCCAATCAGGGTAGTATGTTTAAATGTACAAAAGGGTGACTGACATTAGTATATATGAGCTATTTAAACAACCCTGGTTAGTCAGTAGTTTATATGTAATTACTGGAGAGACCCATGTTAGGTAGAGTCTGTTGTTTAAATAGGGGCATTGCTGCGTCGGACCCAATCTAAACCGGATTATTGCAGAGTCAATCTGGTAATGGACCATCTTTTCTTGTAACGTTTAGTACGATGTACAGTATACCCGTTTCAGGGATAAGCATAACCATAGTGCAACTACACCCTTTAGTCACGGGTATCAAATATTAGGAAATAAGTCACAGGTAAAATTAAGTATCAAGGGATAGACCCAAACAAATTGTATCTAACATCTGGGTACTGTCATTTACTATCAACAGGACCTGATGAGTTAAAATAGTGTGCTCTGTATATATAATGTCTGAAAGCCATAGTGCAATTATAATAGTCTTGTAAAGGCTCTATCATTAATATTACACGCTGGCAAGGGCAGTGAACTCAAGTCCCACAGGATCTATAGCGGTATTAACCCCTGGAATATATTGGGGCCCTTTCCAATCTAGCAGTATCCTCTCAAAGACTAGATAAAGGTGTAGACATAGGTTCCTAGTGCAGTAAATAAAGCTTACCACTTACTGACACCAGGTATTTGGTAAAGTTAAGGTGGGGAAAATTAACTGTATTACAGAACTTAATTGTGGAACTAATAATTTACAGCTAGACCTAAATATCCCTTAAATATCATATTCTGTGTAATAAACAGTCAGCGGGTTCAGGTCTAAGAAGTCAGCAAAAGTAATTTTAAAAGCAATGAGACATATGGTGTGCTGTGTAAGATTACTGTCAAGGTAATTCCTGAGTTAGGAGAAAAGTCATACTGAAGAGACTGCTAAAGTAATTTTACCAGAGCTGGGCAGTAGAAGGTACCAACAACGCCATTTAACCTACTCCAACTTTAAGAGCATACAGTTTCATAATGTTCTATAGTAAACCAACTGGAGTTTACAATGAAATAAAATAAAAGCATTACACATGCTACCCATTACAGTCACCATTTTGATATTTAACTATACATTGTCTTTCTCAATAGTGGATATCCCATCATTTATAGGGGTGAAGCAGACAGTTGGCAGTATGATCATGCATTAGTATATCTAAACACAAACAATATAAATGAAAGTCTTAATTATCTACATGGCCAAGAGGGCAACTGATTACAAACGTATACTGATGAAGCAAAACATATTTTAACTTCAAAGCAGAACAGGTTTAGCCTTGGTTAACCTGATAGCATCAATACTAGAAGAGTCTGAAGAGCATCTAAATAAAAACGAAAAACAGAGGTGGGTGACACAAGATGCCCAGCCGCACTTTATCTAAGAGACTTAAACAAAAATTAGAATTAGGGTGACCAATTGAAATGGCAGGAGTGTTATATGGCTATTATTTATGTCTCAGACTAAAAGTGATCATGTAGCTATCAGCTCTTTATTGTACTCAGGACTATTCTAATGAGAATGCCGCTTAAAAATAACAAGAGTTCACTATAGTGTCATTCTAGTTCTACAGACCCAGTCCTGAGATTTGGATGTAAGCCCTCGCTTTGTACTCAGCCCACTCCATGACGATCATCCTGGCTAACACTCACTTGGGCATGGGGGCCTGAGTAGAGGAATTGCAGCATTAGAAAGATTAGTTCTCTTAATCGTACTGTTCCCATCGGGCTACAGATGTCAGGAGCAGCGAGTGGCTCACCACCCATTAATCCTCCGGTGCCGATCAGAGGTGGATATGGGCAGGCAGAATAGATCTTCCGGAACAGATAATAAGACTCGGGTGTTGTACCTCCAAAATTAATCTGTCTCCGCTTTTTGGCCGCAGCCTCAACTGTTGCTCGTGCATCCGGTTGGGACGCAGTCTCTCTTGGTAGATTGAAGAGCATTTTTTCATTTCCCCTCAGCACCTGAGATGCAGATGGCTTCACGTTGCCAGTCTGAGCTCCTAAGACCACATGGCCCAAAATCAGGGATTCCCGGGTGAGAAAAGACTTTCTGTTACTGAGGTTTGCATCACTCATCTGGTTGCATGAAGGGGAAATCATTGCGTTAGACAGACTTAACTTGTGAAATGTGGACATGTGAGAAGGTGTCTTTGTTGATCGGTCTGTAATTAGCAATGTGAGCCCTTCTTTAGGTAGTGCTTTGAACAGGAGTTTGCATATCTCTTCCTCCAGGCTCCGGAAATGGTCTTGCAGGAGTCGGGTCATCTTATGCTCCCATCTATCTATAGCATCCATTATATAGCTGGTTCACTAAGTAAGTGGTTCCCGATGATGCAATGGTGTTAGCAGTGTCTTGCGGGACTTTACTGCTCCTTAACGACAGAGACACACAGGT
Organism: Bombina bombina; assembly: GCF_027579735.1. Classification (NCBI taxonomy): domain Eukaryota; kingdom Metazoa; phylum Chordata; class Amphibia; order Anura; family Bombinatoridae; genus Bombina; species Bombina bombina. Next base: position 140,204,708 of record NC_069503.1, on the reverse strand, counting down.
GTCCTGCCGGGGGTTGGGTAATAGGCCGCAACCTGTATAAAGCTCCGGTAGGCTGAATCAAGTCCAAAATAATGTTATCCTTCAAAAGAGCTTCCTCTTCTGTGTATCATTAGGCATAAATAAATACTCGATGGAGCATTTCTGAATGGGTTATGAGCAGATTTATGCTAGGTACTTGAGTAGGAGACAGTCTTGCGACTGAACATGGCCACTGCCCGGAAGTTCTCCCGCTTTGAATATTTTAATTATCTATCTTTATTTATTTATGTATTTATAAATATCTATCTATCATATATTATCATCTATTTCTTTATCTGATATCTTTATCTATCTATCTCTCTCTCTATCTCTCTCTCTCTCTATCTATCTATCTGTCTATCTATCTATCTGTCAGGTATCTGTTCTCTGCTGTATGTCCCTTTAAATCCGTCTGTTAAAAGCCTGTCTCTCCCAGCAGCAGCTGCTAATTATTGCAGTGGCATTTGCTACAGCTCACACGCTAAAGAAGCTCTCTCTTCATATCTACATGGGATTTATAATTACCTTCAATTTCCTAAAAGATCAAACTATAACTTGTTTCATTATCAGCAAGAGACTTTTGTGCTAAAGAACTTTCCTGAATTGCTACAGTTGTTTTAAACCGCAACTATAATTACTACTTACCGGAGCTGAGTACTTTCATCCTGAACGTTCCACTTACTCAGTGCCTCAACGGATTACAGCACCTTTCAACACTACAGATTAATTCCGTTACTGCAAACAGCAAACTAACCGGAAAGGACTGTTCATTTACTCCTAAGAGTTAAACCTCCGGTATCGCCAGTATCAAGATCTAGTGCCATTGGAACTAAACTAACCTGTAATCTAGTTGTTACTTTGGATCCGGTAAGACCGGTTGGAAGATTGTTATCACCGGTTCACAGATAACTAACTCACACCGCTGCTTGTTGCGTCACTCTGATTGACAAGCTTGCTACTCTCTGCAGCGTGAATCGGTCTCGCCCACCTGTGACGTCACTGCAGCTTCAAGTGTAACGCTGCACAAACAGAGCAAGTCAGTTTTCCTTGTAATTAAGTATTGCCTTATTTTGTACAAATCTTCATTCTATCATCATCGAGACCATCTCATCTCTGATACCTCTTCTTGATACAAGTTTTACACAGGACTCTCTCCTGTAACCAGTTAATATTAAAACAACATTCTGATTCACTAAAATCAGCAGCTCTTACTTCTCTCACCGCTTCTCCATAAGTCTGCAGCTGTGATTCAGGTTATTGCAGCAATAGCATTCTCAAGGACTTTAATTCCTAAATAAATATATACCTAACACTATCAGTAGTGGGGAGGAATATAATCCTCCCAATCATATTGGTTGTTTCGGTAGCCTGGTCAAAACACCAGGTGTGTACATGTGTCCAGGGAACTATATGGCAGCTGTTTTGCAACAATGTTTCAACAATGTATGTTATACATTGTGTGTTATGCCACACAGCTGTCATATAGTGCTAAAAAGTGTATAACAGTGTTAAAAGCATTTTTGCTAATATTGCTTCCGTACAGGGCTCAGAATAATTGCATGCCCCATAGCCTACCTAGGTATGCCCTTCAACAAATGATACCAAGAGTAAGAAGAAAATTTGATAAAATATTTTTTTTTTAAAGGGTACACTGTATCTTAACTATAATAAGTAATTGAGATTATTCTTGGTAGAAGCAATGTTGAGTATCAATTTATTCTACTTTTTTTTTTATTTGTCGTTTCACAATAAAGAAGACATCATCCTGCAAATTTTCTCAGCATCTAGTGTCAAAACTTCAGCTGTGCATGCTGGGTAGAGATATGTTGGCGCTTTATAAATAAAGAATAATAATAATAATAATAATGTTGATAAGGTTCAAAACCCTCTCCTGCCATTGCTCCTCAGTACAAGATGCTTGAAAATTATTTGTGCTATTACTATTAATTTATTGGATAAGCTAAGAAAATACCCCCCCCCACCGGACATTTTAAAACTAATTTCTAGATGCTACAACAAAATATGTTTTTTTTCCAGGAAATCAGACTCTGTATATCCTATGCTGAGGATCAGGAAAACGCAGACAACATCATTTGTGACACTATATTTCAGGTATGATAAATTATTATGAAAAATAAACAAAGAATTCTCTTAAAAGTGCACATTTTTGTTTCCTATAGATATAATGAGAGCTCTCTATTATGTAAAAGTTTGCAATGGAGTATGAAGTACACAGGGAGAACCCGGTGTTTGTTTAAACTTTAATATTACGGATAATACAATTTAGGGTTAGATTACAAGTGGCGCTAACAGTTGCGCATGAGTGAGAAGGGGTCGGAAGTAGGGTGCATATTACAAGTTGAAAGTAAATGCATTTGCTCAAGCACTATTCAATTTAATGCGCATCAGGATAGCGCAACTTCAGAGCTCTGGTTGACAATTACTTCCAACTAAAAAGTTGCTCAAAAACATCAAATATAAATTAAATTACAGTTAACCTCATAATAACACTACCTAATAAAAATTAATTTAAAAAAATTGCATTACAAAGTTATAAAAGCTCAAAGATATGAGGTCTCAGGTGTAAAAAAATAAAAAGGACTGCAAAGAGCTTTAACATAGAGATACATACATGCACATGTTTAAATATATATGTATGTATATATGTGTGTGTTTACATATTTATTTATGTAACACATGTACACATATAAACACATAAATACATATGTATATATATATATATATATATATATATATATATATATATATATATATATATATATATATATATATTTGTCAGGGTTTTTTCCCTGTTGTGTTTGCCATGTGCTGCTGGCAGCCATTTTACTCACCTCTCTTCCTGACTATGGTGCATTGTGGGGGATGCTGCTCAATTCCTGTACTTCCTTTTATGGCCAGACTGGTGTGCATAATCCATGTGAGACAGGATGCAGTCTCAGAATTGTGATGTCATCACTTATTATTTAAAGGGCCTCTGTTCAGTATGCTTTGCCTTTGCATTGTCTCAGACCTGTTTGTGAGAGTTCCTGTGTATTACCTGGCTGCCTGACGTCCTTCCTGGTTCCTGATCCCTGGCTTGTTCCTGACTCTGCTGTTTTCCTTGTTCCTGATTCCGGCTCGTCTGACTATTCGCTTTGGCTCGGCTCATCTGACTACCAACTCTGGTTTTGATTCCTGGCTTGTTATTTGACTTGTGGACTTTTTTTATTATTTTTTGCTATTAATAAAGGTGTGATTATTTTTGCACTTCTCGTCTCAGTCTGATTCCTGGCACCCTGACATTACGCAAAGGCCATGAATTCTGATGGTGCTAATAATCCACCTTTACCTGCCATAATTTCCAAGATGGATGTACAGGATCACCGCTTGGATCAATTTGCACTAGCCCTGCAAACCCTGCTGACTCGCACTGCACATTTGGACCAAAGTGTCCCGCAAGTTATGGCTGCTCCTGTTTCCGCTGCTGCACCTATGCCTACCAGGAGCATGTCCAGTTCTGCACCTCTACCTCAGCGATAAGGAGGAGATTATATTCAGTGCAGAGGGTTTTTGAACCAGGTGGGCATTTACTTTGAGATGTTACCTCAGGCGTTTCCCTCTGACAGAGCTAAGGTGGGATTTGTCATCTCGTTACTCTCTGACACAGCTCTTGCCTGGGCTAATCCCTTGTGGGAGACTAATAAACCTGTGATTTCAAATTTCCCTGAATTTGTGGCCTCCTTTCGAAGGGTATTTGATGTTCCGGCTCACTCCTCCTCTGCTGTTAAACGACTCATGTCCATTCAGCAAGGTACAAGATCTGTTGCTCAGTATGCTATTGAGTTCGGTACAATGAAGCCCTTGTTGCCGCCTTCTTTCATGGGCTCTCTGATGCGATTAAAGACGAAGTTGCTGCCAGAGATTTACCAGAGGATCTCAAGGCATTGATGTCTTTTTTGATGCTAATTGACATCAGACTCAGAGAGAGGCCCTCTTTCAAAGAGCGCTTTCGGAAGCCTCCTGTTCCGTTGTCTCCTACATGTTCGTTCCCACCCATGCCTCCCTCTCCTCCCATGCCTCCTGGTCCTGAGTCACCAGGTACTGCTGAGCCGATGCAGCTGTGATTCACACTTCTCTCCACAGTGGAGAGGGCCTTTAGGAGGAGGGAGGGGCTCTGCCTCTATTGTGGGTTACAGGGCCACATTTTGAAGTCATGTCCTACATGGCCGGAAGTGCTCACACCTAAGGTCCTGTCGGGGGCAGACCTTGGGTTGTTTATCCTCGTCCCCGGAACCACTTAAGGAGAAACCTTTGGTCACGGTTGTCCTTTCCTGGGTGGACTCCTCCATAGTCACCCAGGCTCTTGTTGACTCCGGTGCTGCGGGCTATTTCATTGACAGTGCTTTTGTATCAAAGCACTCCATTCCTATTTAGCCTCGGTCCGTTCCGCTTGCTATTGAGGCCATTGATGGCAGGCCCCTTCAGCACGCACTCGTTACTCACAAAACTGCTCCGTTGTCCATGGCTGTTGGGGCTCTCCATTTTGAAACCCTCCAGTTCCAGGTGATAAACTCTCCGCATTTTCCAGTTGTTCTGGGTTATCCCTGGTTCCAAAAGCACAATCCCAGTCTCGACTGGCGCAGGTCCGAAATTTTGTCTTGGTCCCGGCAATGAATTTCCACTTGTCTTCGGAAACCAGTTAAAGTCTTGTGCACTTCTTCGGTTTCTCAATTGCCAGAGGAGTAACGAGAGTTCCTAGATGTGTTTGACAAGGTGCATGCTGATACGTTGCCTCCTCACCGGTCTTACGATTGTGCCATAGACCTGCAACCCGGAGCCATTCTTCCTCTGGACCGGGTGTACCCTTTGTCTGTTGCAGAGAATTGTGCTATGGAGGAGTATGTTGCCGATGCTCTGTCACGGGGAATCATCCGCAAATCCTGCTCTAATGCAGGGGCTGGCTTCTTCTTTGTGAAGACAAAGGGTGGCAAGTTAAGACCATGTATCGATTATAAGGGTCTTAATCGTCTTACCATTAAGAATGCTTACCCTATTCTGCTTATTACGGTACTCTTTGACCGCCTCAAGGGAGCTAAGGTCTTTACTAAACTTGATTTGAGAGGAGCGTACAATCTTGTTAGGATTAAGGAAGGCCACGAATAGAAAACAGCATTTAACACCAGGAGCAGGCATTATGAGTATCTTGTAATGCCCTTTGGCCTATGTAATGCTCCTGCTATTTTTCAGGAACTTATTAATGATGTCCTATGAGATATGTTGCAACAGTGTGTTGTGGTGTACTTAGACGACATCCTCATACACTCACCCACACTTGAGGCTCATCGTTCTGATGTTACACGGGTTCTTCAGAGACTACGTGAGAACGGCCTGTTTTGTAAACTCGAGAAATGTGAGTTCCATCAGACTCAAGTAACCTATCTAGGTTATGTTATCTCTGTTGCAGGGTTCTCCATAGATGCTGACAAGTTATCTGCAGTTCTGCATTGGCCTCGCCCAGTTGGTCTTCGGTCTATTCAACGTTTTTTGGGGTTTGCCAATTACTATAGAAAGTTTATTAAAAACTTTTCTTCCTTGGTCAAACCTATCACAGACATGACCCCTAAAGAGAAAGATCCACTCCATTGGTCACCTACTGCCATTAAGGCCTTTGATAGTCTTAAGACTGCCTTTGCTGCCACTCCAGTTCTGGCTCATCCTAACCCTGTCCTGCCTTTCATTCTTGAGGTCGATGCATCTGAGACTGGAGTAGGTGCCCTCTTGTCTCAACGTCCTATGCCTGATGGTTCCTTGCATCCATGTGGTTTCTTCTCTAAGAATTAGTCTCCAGCGGAGTGGAATTATGAAATTGGCGACAGCGAATTACTGGCCATAATTTTGGCACTTAAGGAATGGAGGCATCTTCTCTAGGGTACTAGCGTGCCAGTGCTCATTCTTACTGACCACAAGAATTTAACTTATCTATCTGAAGCAAAACGTTTGTCTCCCGACAGGCCAGATGGGCGCTATTTTTGTCTCGGTTTAATTATGTGGTCTCCTACCTGCCTGGTAGTAAGAATGTTAGGGCTGATGCCCTCTCTCAACAATTTTCGCCTCTGTCCAAGGAGGAGTCTGTACCTACTCCTGTTATACCTCCTGACCATATTTTGGCTACCATACGTACTAATTTGGCTTCTCCCTTGGGGGAGGAGATCCTGGCTGCACAAACCAATGCACCTCCTGAG
>NC_069503.1:140030948-140193448 GCF_027579735.1 Bombina bombina | reverse complement strand
CATTTATATTCCACACAGCCATTGGCTACACACTCTAGTGACCTATTTATAACTGTCCCTAATTCTAAAGACCGCTGCTCCATAACCTGTCTGAGGCGTTGGACAGAAATCAACCCAATCAAATAAGATCGGGTTGATTGACACTCCCTGCTAGCGACTGATTGGTTGCAAATCTGCAGGGGGCGGCATTGCTTGTGAACTGCTGGTGCAATGATAAATGCCAACAGTGTATGCTGTCGGCATTTATCTATGTGCGGCAGACATGATACGCTATATCGTATCATGTCCGTCCTCACATTAATAAATTGACCCCTAAAACTTTGCACTTATTTTGTCAATGTTTAAACAGCTAATAAAACTTTAAAAAATACATCAACATTTTATTCTCTGACTTATCTTTTCTTTCAATGCTTCCCTTTAAGTGGGCAAGTTCTTACACTGAATCATAGAAGCTTGTGAATGTATATTTGCATGTTCGTTGGCGGTTTTAGTAGTTGGGCGAAGTCAGTGTGGGTGGGTCTGACTATTGCTCTTTATATTCTTCTTTTTCTTTTAGGATTTCCGTACAAAGAGGTCTGCTAGAAGACGCAAGAAGTGTAAGACTTTTTTTTGCAAACTATTGCAGAAGTTTCAAGGCTCTAAGGGCAGTGGCAGCAAACGCCCAGAAGGTGGCCAGCCTATATTTCACTAAATCATCCTTTTCAAAATCTTACTGTGAATGCTGGAATCTGTGTCTTTCATAAAATAATAATAATATTGTGAATATTACTCAAAAGCTTAGTAATGGAAACTGCAAACTAGCTGATCATTGGAACAAATCAGACAGATGATATAATCTTTGTAATGATACAGCATTTGGAAGATTTATACTTTACCTTTTAACATGTAATAAATACCTAACCAGCTGATTTTTTTCTCAATTTTGAATCTAATATGTAATCTTTGTAAATCGGCTTATTAAAGGGACATTGCTTTTAAACTTAAAATGTTTCATTATTTGCATGTGCTTTCAACATATCTTTTTCTCACTTTCTTGTAAAAAAAATACAATCCCAACTCTAGATCTCCCTGACTAAACCACAAGCCTCCTAGTCCTTAAGAGTTAGTTGGTTATTTGTTGATTTATTTTTGCAGAACAGTATATCCTATCTATTTCATTAGATTATTAGCATATTATTATAACTGAGTATAGGCCGAATTAGTCTTAAAGAGATATGTTTCAATCATGGATTATTATTTAATAAGTTTGAACAATGATATCAATTCCAAACTTAGATTTAGTGATTATAACTTTCATTTCAATGTCATTCAAATCCGTTGGACACTAGTCTCTTTGAATAACTCAAGTGGTAATCAGCCTTTAAACATATAGGAATTTTGCCTGAAAAATATGAAGTAAAAGCTGTTCACATTTAAATTTAAACAAAAAGCTCAGCATGCTAAGGCACTGTGGCTGAGCTCTGAAGCAACCCAAGGATTGCAGGTTTGATCCCCAGGGAGGTCCACTCAGCCTTTCATCCTTCCAAAGTTGATAAAATGAGCAGCGCCTTGAGACTCTTACGGGTGATTAGCCACGCTTTACAAGTACCCAATACATACATACATCCTGTTTATAATGGTAACAAAACGCCTTTCATTCACTATTTCCTATGGGTAATGTGCTCAGTGTAACAGCTTGAACTAGTAGCAAGCATTACCACTATAAACCAGCAGCAGCCCCCCCAAAAATGTTGTTCATGATTCTCAAGAACAAAACTTAATTTTACAATGTTATTGGCTGATGCAGGAATCATTTAACTGACAAAAATAGTTTTCTGGGGGATTGGGAAAACATTGTTGATACAAAGTGTTATTATTATTATTATCATCATCATTTATTTGTATAGTGCCACAAAATTACATGGCTGCCGCGGACCTGAATACGTTCGCCAAAATTATCAAGAAAGCTATTAAAAATCCGTGCACCAAGTAAGGAGCGATGAGCAGCGGACTGTTGTTAACTAACAGTCATCGATCTCGCTGCTCATCGGCTTATTCACAGCTTTCTTGCTATCCTGTCACTAAGCACCCACACTATACTATACTGTTTTACCCCCTATACCGCCGCTCCCGGAGCCCACAGCACCTAAATAAAGTTATTAACCCCTAAACCACCGCTCCCAGAGCCCACCGCAACTCTAAAAAAGTGTTTAACCCCTAAACCACTGATCCCGGAGCCCACCGCCATCTACATTATATGTATTAACCCCTAAACCGCCGCTCACTGACCCCGGACCCCACCGCAACTAAATAAAATGTTTACCCCTTAACCGCAGCTCACGGACCTCGCCACCACCTACATTAAATTTATTAACCCCTAATCTGACACCCCTACACCACCGCCACCTACATTAAATTTATTAACCCCTAATCTCCCACCCCCAACGTCGCCGCAACATTTATTAACCCCTAAACCTAACCTAAGTCTAACCCTAACACCCACTAACTTAAATATAATTTAAATTAATCTAAATAAATATTCCTATTATGAAATAAATTATTCCTATTTAAGAATAAATACCTATAAAATAAACCCAAAGCTAGCTACAATATAACTAATAGTTACATTGTAGCTATTTTAGAATTTATTTTTATTTTACAGGCAACTTTGTATTTATTTTAACTAGGTACAATAGTTATTAAATAGTTATTAACTATTTAATAACTACCTAGTTAAAATAAAGACAAATATACCTTTAAAATAAAACCTAACCTAAGTTACAATTATACCTAACACTACACTACAATTAAATTAATTACCTAAATTAACTACAATTAATTACAATTAAATTAAATAAACTAAAGTACGGAAAAAAACACTAAATTACAGAAAATAATAAAATAATTACAAGAATTTTAAACTAATTACACCTAATCTAATCCCCCTAATAAAATAAAAAAGCCCCCCAAAATAATAAAAAGCCCTAACCTATACTAAATTACAAATAGCCCTTAAAAGGGATTTTGCGGGGCATTGCCCCAAAGTAATCAGCTGTTTTACCTGTAAAAAAAATACAATACCCCCCCAACGGATGGATGAAGATAGAAGATGCCGCCTGGATGAAAACTTCTGCCCGTCTGGAGAACCTCTTCTGCCCGGTTGGATGAAGACTTCGCCCAGCTTCGTTGAGGACTTAGGCCCGGTTGGGTGAAGACGTCTCAAGGTAGGGTGATCTTCAAGGGGTTAGTGTTAGGTTTTATTAAGGGGGCATTGGGTGAGTTTTAGAGTAGGGTTGGGTGTGTGGGTGGTGGGTTGTAATGTTGGGTGGTATTGTATTTTTTTTTATAGGTAATAGAGCTGATTAATTTGGGGCAATGCCCCGCAAAAATCCCTTTTAAGGGCTATTTGTAATTTATTGTAGGGTAGGGCTTTTTATTATTTTGGGGGGCTTTTTTATTTTGTTAGGGTGATAAGATTAGGTGTAATTAGTTTAAAAAACTTGTAATTATTTTTTTTGTACTTTAGTTAATTTTATTTAATTTTAATTAATTGTATTTCATTGTAGTTAATTTATTTAATTATAGTGTAGTATTAGGTATAATTGTAACTTAGGTTAGTATTTATTTTACAGGTAAATTTGTATTTATTTTAGCTAGGTAGTTATTAAATAGTTAATAACTAATTAATAACTATTGTACCTAGTTAAAATAAATACAAAGTTGCCTGTAAAATAAAAATAAACCCTAAGCTACATACAATGTAACTATTAGTTATATTGTAGCTAGCTTAGGGTTTATTTTACAGGTAAGTATTTAGTTTTAAATATAAATACTTTAGTTAATGATAGGAATATTTATTTAGATTTATTTAAATTATATTTAAGTTAGGGAGTGTTAGGGTTAGACTTAGATTTAGGGGTTAATATGTTTATTATAATGGCGGCGGTGTAGGGGGGCAGATTAGGGGTTAATAAATACAATGTAGGTGGTGGTGGGCTCCGGGAGCGGCAGTTTAGGGGTTACACAATTTATTTAGTTGTGGCGGGTTCCGGGATCGGCAGGATAGTGGTTAATAACTTTATGTAGCTGGCGGCAGTATAGGGGGCAGCAGATTAGGGGTTAATAGGTATAATGTAGGTGGCGTGGGCTCCGTGAGCGGCGGTTAAGGGGTTAATACATTTATTAGAGTTGCGACGGGGTCCGGGAGTGGCGGTTTAGGGGTTAAACACTTTAATAGAGTTGCGGTGGGCTCCATGAGCAGCGGTTTAGGGGTTAATATATTTATTAGAGTTGCGGCGGGGTCCGGGAGCGGCGGTTTAGGGGTTAAACAATTTAATAGAGTTGCGGTGGGCTCCGGGAGCGGCGGTTTAGGGGTTAATATGTATAATGTAGGTGGCGGCGGTGTAGGGGGGGCAGATTAGGGGTGTTTAGACTTGGTGTACATGTTAGGGTGTTAGGTGTAGACGTTCCCATAGGAATCAATGGGATATCAAGCAGCAGTGAACATGAGCTTTCGCTGCTGTCAGACTCCCATTGATTCCTATGGCATCCTCCAGGGCGGTGGATTGAAAACCAGGTACGCTGGGCCGGTGGCATATTGTGGCAAGCGTACCTGGTAGTTTTTTTATAACTTCCAAAAGTAGTCAGATTGTGCCGAACTTACGTTCAGAACATCTGTAGTGACGCAACCATCGATCTGTGTTGGACTGAGACCGGCAGATCGTATGTTACGTCACTATATTCTACTTTTGCCGGTCTGTAGGGTTTGATAACTACGGCGAATCAGGCTCGTCACAAATACGCTACAGAATTCCAGCGTATTTGAGGTTGACAGCTTGATAAATAGAGGTCAAAGTCATTACAAAAATAGAAAAATGCATTTCTTTCTTGAATTTGAAACCCTGCAAACACTTCTATGGACTGCTGGGTACAACAGATTGCAGAAGGTTCACGTTTTGTAGAAATACCAGACTATTACAAAGCTAATTGGGTAGAATTAGATGCTCACTTTAGCTTCAAAAGGTTTCATAGGAGTCAAAGCCACAATTCAGAAGACACAATTTTTTTTTCAACCTTGTTCTAATAGTTTCTACTTATGTCACCATAGTAGTGTAAAATATATAATAACAATAATTTGTCAGTGGCTGGCTATTGCACACAGTGTATGCATGTAGCTAAATTATAGTGTTACAGCTTAAATTCATGTAATTTATAGTGGGGGCTTTCTATTTATTACTACTGAAACTGAGTGGGCCCCAGCCTTGCCTTTGATAAACTTCAAAATTTTGGAATAAACGTTTACCAAAGAGAAAGGTAAGGCTGGGGATCAGCCTTGACTTTCTCTTTGGTAAACTTTTATTCCGAAATTTTGAAGTTCACACCAAAACACACAGTAAGCAAACAACATAATTCCCCTTTTTATGTTTCAGAGAGCTCAACAACCAATTAGCAGATAATATATATTTATATTATAGTGTAATGAAATGGTTAGTAAGTCAGAGGATACTATGTTTCCTGCTGCCACCATTACCATCGCCATGAGTCAGTGTCTGCTTCTACTTGACTGGACATGGGACAAGCACTGTTGCCTCTGCTTCACAATGTAAAATACCCTTTTAAAGGCCATTGCCTGCTGCTCTGGCTCAAATATCTAGAAAATTAGCAGGATTGCGGCAGCAACAAGGCCATTTCAGCATCTGCTGTAACATACAATCCAATGTCCACCAAGAGTAGGGGTATGCAAGTAGGGAATAAGAGAGCAGGAAAGCACCAAGGCTTTGTAGTCTCCAATGTTGCAGCCAATATGGTGAAGGTGACTTTGTTGGTGTGCACTGTTTGGCTCACATCCTCCACATGGTGGTAAAGGCATCTATTCGTGAAGGTAACTCTAGACTAGCAGTTGTACCTCAATGGTGCGGAAGGATTGGAGGCCACTTCACCAGTATTAAAGCAAGTCAGTTCCTTAGGCAGGAACATCAGAAGGCAGGGCTTCCCCAGCATTGTCTTAAGCAAGACATAACTAGTATGTGGAACTCAACTTTGAAAATAGTGGAATGCATTTTGGAGCAAAAGAGGGCTATCCATGTTATGGCTTCCGATCAATGCATTGGGATTGGGAGCACATTAGGCAGAGATCAGAACATGGTATTTTATCTTATTTTATCCTATTTGTATTTTCAATTATTCTTTATCCAGTTATTTTATATTCATCTAGAAGTGGGTTGAGGAGACATCCTCATTTAAATATTGTGTGCTGAATATATTGTCAATAAACTTGAACATATGAGCCTTTAGTCATTAACCCTTTGCTTTTCTTAATGGTTTGTTCAGTATTTGTATGCCTTTTTTTGTCTAGGGGAGAGCCCAGACGAACATAGCTTATAAGAGTAACTGGTGCAGCACTCAAAGTCTTCTGCGTTGCATGCTATGTGAGGGAGAAGTGCAGTTACAGGAGCCAATATTTTCCATCTACTACCAGCAGCTGCAGCAGCACAACACAGCTTAGTGAAGCAGCTGCGTTTTGGTTAGAGGCAGTAGACTGTTGGGATCCACTAAAGCCCCCTTAAGAAAGGGGAGCACAATGGCCTTAGACATGTAAACGGCTTATCTCTGTGATTCTCCTTTTCCACTAGCAGCAGAGCCTCTGTGCTACTGTTATGACAAGAGGATTGTGTAGCCTTCCCTGTCTACTGTATCTCAGAAGCTCTTCTCTTGTTCCCCAACCACACTGTCAGAAAAAAGGGTACGGTTGGGGTCCGTTTGTGAACACTTAGAGTACAATTGCTGTGGTTGTACCCTCAATGGATCATAATTACACCTTAAGAAACTAATATGTACCATTTAGCGGTAAATAAGGTACAAATATGTTTCCAACTGTCAAAGGGTCCATGTCTGTACCATTTAATCCCCCCAAAAAGGTACAATCACTTGTGTGACTAAAAGGTTGAGGGGGATGGGTGGTTCAAGGCTGCCAAACCCTGCAAGTCCATATCATTTGTACAGCTCAATTATTCATATTCACATAACTGTCAGTCACCCAAAATGAATGCAACATACATGTACAGCAAAATAATTATGTTCAGTTGTTGTTGGTAATATGCAAGAAGTGGGCAAAGCAAAGAAAAAGGTTTAGCTTTTGAAAAATACCACCAAGGGAACAAAGCAAATTTAGTGATAAAAGTCAATTGGAAAGTTGTTTAAATTTTTATGCCCTATCTGAATCATGAAAGTTTAATTTTGACTAGACTGTCCCTTTAATAACCCATATATTCAATGATACTGTGTTGCTGGTTCTAAATAGCATAATAAAATACAAATATTAATACAGAAATAGGAGGACAGCGCCAAGGTAATGGAATCAATGGTTCTAAATAGCAAACAGGTGCTTAACATTTTAATGTTTATATTTAGAGCATCAAGATGTTAACTCTTAAACATAAAGCAAATGTATTAATTAAAATTACAAAGAAACAAAAATGTTTTAAACTCTATAAAATAAAAGAGCTGTTTAAGAACCTGTTTTTAAAAAAAATAAAATAAAATTGTAACCATTCCCCAGTCACATACATGAACATTGTGTAACATGGCATAGCGCCATCTGTTGGTTGAAAGTTCAATGACATGTGTAACACAGCTCCATCTATTGGTAGCAGGTTCATCACCAAAATGTGTACTGGAGAAATATACTAATTTGCATATATTTTGCATAGAGTGACAATTCAATGTATGGTTGTGAGTTGTATCATTTATCCCTCCCCGAATCCCCCTTCTTTTCGTTAGAGTTATATTTTAATACTATGTTGTTTTCTATATATTTATGTTTTATGTGGCATGTCACCCTAAATTAAATGGGGTAATTTTAGAGTCTAGTACAGAGTGATATAAAACACATTAAGTAGCTCTTTTTTTGGAACTAGTTGTTTAGCCTGGCGCAATCATGTGGTTCTGCAGCAGTCTTTGGTACATGGCTACAGTTAAGTATACAAACTTTTTTTAAAGCTGCAGTGTGGCTGTTGTAATACTGCTTGAAAAAGTACACATTAAATGAATGCATATTTGAATGTTATATAAAAAACATTAATGGAACATCATTTGTAATATGCTTTGTTGAGTACAAATTTGCCATTATGAGGTACAAAGGGCTTGTCACTGGGGCATTACCCTTAAAAGGCTAAATTTGCACCATTTTTTAAGGGTACAATATGGTACCATAGGACTGAGGTCCAATCTAGTCATCAAAGGAACATATTTGCCTTTTGAAAGGTGCAATCTGCAAGGGTACAGCAGGTGTACCTTTGAGGGTACTGCCCCAGTGACAAGCTGTTGTACCCCTAAAGGTACAATTTTTGCACATTTTTTTCTGACAGTGCACCATGCAAAGTGAGTCCAAGGGACTCTTGGCATGTGTATGTCTTCTTCCTCCCTTGGAGGTGTATTTACTGTGAGTCCTACCTAGTTCAGTAACTCTGCTTCCTGCTGTTAGCAATTTCATCATGAATATTCTTTAAAGAGACATTCAAGCCAAAATTAGCCTGTCATGATTCAGATAGGGCACGCAGTTTTAAACAACTTTCAAATTTACTTTTATTAACAAATTTGCTTTGTTCTCTTGGTATTCTTTTTTGATAACAAAATCTAGGTAGGTTCAGCTGATTTCTCAGCTATTGAAGACTGCCTCTTATCTCATTGCAATTAGACTTTTTTTTCACATAGACAGTGCAAGTTCATGTGTGCCATATCGATAACATTGTGCTCACTCCTTTGGAGTTACCTAGTAGTCAGCACTGATTGGCTAAATTGCAAGACTGCCAAAAGAACTGATGTAAGGGGGCAGTCTGCAGAAGCTTAGACATAAAGTAATCACAGAGGTAAAACGTATATTAATATAACTGTGTTTGTTATGCAAAACTGGGGAATGGGTAATAAAGGCGTTATCTATCTTTTTAAACAATAAACATTTTCAAGTAGACCGTCCCTTTAATTGTACTTTTGAAACTGTTTTTATTATAGTGTTGAGTAATTAGTTATATAATTAATAACACAAACTTTCTGTGTATCATTTATTTGAACTCATGAATTGTCATGTAATTAGTATTTCCATTTTCTATCTGTTCTGTAATTTGTTATTTCTATAAAAGTTTAAATAATAAATACACGCTAAAAATAATTTCTTTAAAGTATTATTGAATGAGTAGGTAAAGTGCAATATCTGCAGAATGATATGGCAGTATTTTTGCAACTATTCTTTAAACATTAGATGGCATCAGTTTTTCCACAATGTATAAGATTGTCAAAAGCATTCTTGCAAAAATGCTGCTGTATAGTGCTGGATACTCACAACGACTAAATACCTAGGTTTTCTCTTCAACAAAGGAGGTAAATTTGATAACATGAGTATATTGGAAACTTTGGGCTTGCTTCCATTGAGCCGTAATTCCATTTGCATGCACTCGCAAACCATTAAATATGCTGTCAGAAGCAATATCGTTTATCGACTGCTTCCAACGGCCCGTTATAACTCAATTTCGGCAACCGGTCTCCAGCTGCCGAAAACATTATTGTGTCCCATACAAAATATAGGAAGCCGCTAATCTTTAAATTACTTGGTTTCCAATGCCCGCACAAACCGTTAATACACTGTCGGAGGCTGCCGATACAGTAACAAAAATTACACCCAGCTCAACTAGGAGTAAAACAGGAAAAAGGTGCTTTTTGAGACATTTTCCCTTTGAAATCTAACCGGACACTTCAAAATCCTTCTATCCGCCATCCCCCCCACATCGCAACTTATAAAAAATGTATTAACCACTAAACTGCTATGCTCCCACATCGTAAAGTACCTATTCAAACTATTAACCCCTAATCCTCCACCCCCCCCACATCGCAACTTAAAATAAATGTTTTAACCTCTAAACCGCCATGCCCCACAATGCAAACTATCTATTAAATATATTAACCCCCTAATCCGCCATTCCCCAAAAATGCAAACAAATAAATTTATTAACCCCTAATCCACCATGCCCCCACAATGCAAACTATCTATTTAAACTATAAACCTCTAATCTGCCATTAACCCACATCACAATTAAACAAATAAATCTATTAACCCCTAAACCACCAAACCCCCACAACGCTAATAACTAATCACTAAGACCCCTAACCTAACACCCCCTAAATTAACCCTATTACATAAATTAAAAAAATCCTAAAAATTAAAAATAAACAAGCTAACATTACTTCAAAAATTTAAAACTAAGTTTAAATTAAGCTAAAATTACTTAAAATAAAAAACAAAATTATCAAAAATAAAAAAATTAAACATAATCCTTATGAAAATAAAAAAGCCCCCCAAAATAAAAACAAACCCTAATCTAATACTAAACTACCAATAGCCCTTAAAAGGGCCTTTTGTAGAGCATTGCCCTAAGTTAAACAGCTCTTTTCCTTAAAAAAATACTAAGTCCCCCCTCTAACAGTAAAACCCCCCACCCACCAAACCCTCCAAAATAAAAAATACTAACACTAAAAAATGCCTAAACCACCCATTGCCCCTAAAGGGTATTCAGTTCTTTTAATGCCTTTAAAATAGCATTCAGATTTAATTCAGCGCCCAAATCCCTAATCTAAAAAAAAAGCCTAACTCTAACTCCCAGATAGGTACTCACGGTTCCTGAAGTCAGGCGGTGAAGTCTTCTTCCAAGCGGCAAACTCTTCTATCTTCATCCAGGAACATGGAACTGAAGACCGGCGCCCGTGGAACCGTGGAGCTTGGAGGATTGTTCAAATCAGCCAATAGAATTTCAGTAGCTATCATCCTATTGGCTGATTTGAATTTGAAGAATCAAATCAGCCAATAGGAATGCAAAGAACGCCATTTTTAATCGCGTACCATAAATTCACTATTCATTGTACACGGCAATCGTACGAAGAGGATCCTCCACGCTCCATGGTTCCGCAGTCACCAGTCTTCAGTTCCTCGGTCCTGGATGAAGATAAAAGAGGTCGCCGCTTGGAAGAAGACTTCACCGAAGGATTTCAGGACCCATGAGTACCTATCTGGGGGTTAGAGTTAGGCTTTTTTTTAAATTTTTTATTTTTTTTATTTTTTAAATTAGGGATTTTCGGCAATTGAAAAAAAGCTGAATGCCCTTTTAAGGGCAGTAAAAGAGCTGAATGCCCTTTTAAGAGAAATGCTCATACAAATGCCCCTTTAGGGGCAATGGGTAGTTTAGGATTTTTTAGTGTTAGGTTTTACTGTTAGGGGGAACTTTTTTTTTTTTAAAAGATAAAAGAGCTGTTTAAATACAAAAGGCAATTTTAAGGGCTATTGGTAGTTTAGTATTAAATTAGTGAGTGTTTTTATTTTGGGGGGCTTTTTTATTTTAATAGGATTAGGTTTCATTTTTTAATTTTTGATAATCTTGTTTATTGTTTTATGTAATGTTAGACTTTTTTATTTTCTGTAATTTTAGCTTAATTAAAACTTTTTTTAAAGTAATTTTAGGTTTTTTATTTTAATTGTAATTTAGGATTATTGAATTTATGTAATGGGGTTAATTTAGGGGGCGTTAGGTTAGGGGGCTTAGTGATTTGCATTGTGGGGTTTGACGGTTTAGGGGTATATAGATGTATTAGGTTAATTGCTATGTGGGTTAATGGCGGATTAGTGGTTAACAGTTTAAAAGCTAGATTGCGTTGTGGGGGGGCGGCGGTTTAGGGGTTAATAACTTTGATAGATACTTTGCGGTATGGGGGTTGACGGATTAGGGGTTAATAAATGAGTTATTCCGGTGGGGGGATTGCGTTTAAAAGGTAGATATTGCAGATGCGCTAGGTGTTAGATTTTATTTTAACAGCGAGTGACGGGTAAAATATATATGGCGCCACACTTGTTTGCAAAGCCGTATATGTGATCGAGTGTAGTGTAAGGTCAGGCTACCATAGTAATCTATTAACATTTTAGAAATCCAGCATCGGGTGGAAGCATTAACACAACGCTAACTTACACCTACACAAAAAGAGTGACCGCTCGCAAAGCGGTAACCTTTTCAATGTAAACCTGGTATTAAAATAGAGCCGTAATTTACTTTTAGCTGTCGGCCTCTTCGGTATCTTAAGGTTCCATTTTTAATGGCTCAATGGAAGCGAGCTCTTTGTTTTTAAATCATTTGCTCTATATGAATCATGAAGGAAAAATCATTAAATAAAATGTTTGGGTTCCATATACACACAACAATTAACATTTACAAATAAAGGGCTATGGCTTAGAATACAAGTGGAGCACTATCAATATCACTGGCATTAATGTTCAAAATGGTATTACAAGTCCATAGTAAAAATAATTACCAGAGAAGGTTTAGCACTGCCCAAATACCTATAGTGCACCCAATACTTTTAATAGATATTGCAACCATGCTAAATTTTGCTCATATTACAAGTTGAAAGCTATTTGCTGCACTCAGACAAAACCCAAAATAGCACGAAAAAATTTAGAACAACTTGAGAGCTGAAATAAAGTGTTAGGACAAGAATAAAAGGATAAAAAAAACATGGAAAACATATTAAAGGGAAAAACCAAAAAGGTTAAATTATTATTAATATCATTTATTTGTATAGCGCCACCAAATTCCGTAGCACTGGGTACAATGATAGGGGTATACAATGTCAGGGATCTGGGATAAAATACAAAACATAACAAAACTAAACAAATCTAGTACAGGAGGAAGAAGACCCTGCTAAGGAGAGCTCACAGTCTACAGGTTTAGGGTGCAGAGACATAAGATTGGGGTAGTTTGTTACATCAGTTGTAGTTGCAACAGTGAGTCAGGCAGTTCATGTATTAGTTTGGTTCGGATGAGAGGTGGAAGAGAAATGGTACGCCTCTCTGAATAGGGTTTTCAAGGAGCGTCTAAAGCTATACAAGGTTGGAGACAGTCTTATTGAGCGGGTTAGAGAGTTCCAAAAGACAGGAGCAGCATGTGCGAAGTCTTGGAGGATTAGTTAACCTAAAAAGAAACAGATTGTGTAAAAAAAAACAGCAAACAACTTACTTGTTTTCTTGCATAATAAGCACTTAGAAATTCTTAGTGTAGCCCCTGCCCCAATGTGATATGTGGTCTGACATTTTTGAAACCTATGTTACATTTTGACTGATCTAGGCATGAGCAAGTCTGACTCCCTGTCAGGACCATCTTTAACACAGGGCAAAAGGGGCAGCTGCCCAGGGCCCAGTTTCTGTTGAGGGGCCCAAGAGTCCTTAAAAAAAAATACCAGACTGCTGATTTGACATGGGGAACACACACATTCAGTCCTAATACTGTCACAGTCAAAAGTACTCTGCTTATATATTTTTATTTTTTTAAAAACTGTGCCAGACCGTGCCGGTGTCATGTGACATGCCAAGCTATTGCCATGTGCTGTTTGAGATGTGCACTGTGCAGCACTGAATGCAAAGCCCTAACTCGGCATCCAGCCATTTCCCACTGCATCAGAAAAGGTCCTACTGGGGTTACCACTGTTAACAGGTAACTGCTCTGGTGGTGGGGATTGTTTCTGGGTAGGGCTGACTGTAGGCGCATACAGCAGAAAGCTGGAGTGGCAGGCACGTGAGGATTTGAGCATCTGTGCAGCTGCATACACTGCTCTCTTCAGTCTTGAGGCTGTGTGACTCATCTAACACTGTATCCATGCAGCCTTGGACAGACAGCATCCAGTCTGCTGGTCCCCTTAGCCCTGCTCTTTCTGTTGTGGCCCTAAGATCAACTAACAGAAGTTTGTTAGGGGAACAGTGCTTTGTAGAAAGGTGTCAGTGGGAAGAATAAGTGAGTGCACACACACCCCTCTCCATGCAGTATTGTCTAGTGCAAGGTGAGAGGGATCTTGTTCCTAGCAAAGAAGTGACATGTGCTGCTGTGGCTGATGTATAGTGTCATGCTGATACTTCACACATTAATGTAAGGTTTATTTTTATAGTTTTTGTTTTCGCTCTGTCTCAAATTTTACAGCTTCCCATAGTAGTTCTGCTGTTCCAGTCATTAAACTTATACTGCACCTCCATGCTTCCTCCTCAGTCTTTACCTTGCTTTGCTCCTGTTGGCTGCCCTAAATCTCTTTAACCAGCTAACCTCACACCAGATTCACATTCAAAAGAATATTAAATGAATCCACAGTGGAGGAATTTATATATTTATTTACTTATTAGTACTGCTTAGGTCCAGTTTCACATATTGCAATTTATTTCATTTTTTTAAATGATTAGCTCAGCAGTGGATAATCCACTGCTGGGCTAATAATTAAAAAAAAAAAATGATTTAGTTGTTTTTTGGGATGTTGGGGTGGAGAGCGAAATTGCATGGGGGGATCCAAGAAAATTTTCGCCCAGGGTCCAGTCAATATTAAAGACGGCCCGGCTCCCTGTTATCTATTCTCTTCACTTAATAGTAACAAGCCTAGAAGTTTAATGATATCAGGCTAAGATAAACCATCATGCAGAGGCCTCAAGATGAATAATACATCTAGTGCTTTTTCATTACAACAATAAAACAGACTGTTTAAAATAACTTTAAATAAAGTATTACCCATACAGTATATACTATATATGTCAGGCTGCTGTTCTTTGCCGCTTCCAATGCGACCATTGCGTGTTATTGTTGCATTGCCTAGCAACGTGACATGCCTCTCTGCACCGTCTGCTTCTTAGTCCCGCTGAGTCGCTTCCTCTGAGCCCATTTTTTGGATTCTGTTTTGATTCCAGGGTGCTCTTCTGTTCAACTTCTTCATGCCTGATTCCAGTCAGTCTGATCCCTGCCGGCCTGACCGCTCTTTTCACCTGCCTGTGAGTTGCCAACTAGCCTGTCTGACCACTCTGTCTCAAACCTGTATAAAGTTGCTGACCTCGGCCTGTATTTGAGTAATCTCTGTGCTGGACATACTGTAATTTAGAGAATGATATAAGCTACCACACTATGCAAGAAGGGGGGAGACTCACTTTGTAAAACAGAGATACTGTACACACCATTTGGGCCTACTTAAGGGATTAAAGTCTTACCAGCTCCTTCCCAGAGGATCCAACACTGAACTTGAGGAAAGAAAGGGGGAACCTTGCTTCTTAACTTAGCTTACTTCCCCACTACCCTTTCCCACAAATGAGACACAGAGACTTTATTTTGGGTGGAGAATGCTACTAGGGGTGTAATTCGAGTTCTTCTGGCCTGCCTACCCTTAGGGGCGGGGCACTCCAGTTGACTGAAGTAATCCGCCCCGCCCCTCAGCCTGGCCATCACTCCCCCGGTTCACATCTCTGTGCGCTCCTGGCCACAACCTCCTGCAGTTAGGGTGCAAACCTACCAAACATAAGGCTCCATGACCACCAGGCCACTGTGTAATGCCGGCTAGTCAATGGAGGGAGGCTATAATTTACAACTATGGACTTACATAGACTAGAACGCCTATCCCTATCTCAGCCATAGTGTCCTGCCTATGATGCTCTCGAGCCACCATCACAGGGAGGGGGGGAGGGCAACTTGACAGCTTCTTGTCCTGCAGCAAAAGAGGAGGAGGAACTCCTGGTTCAATAGGACATAAGGTAAGCCACTCCCTACCATGCAACATTGTTGCAGCTAACTGCAACTACCATCCCTCTATCCCACTCACTGCTAGCCTTAACCCTTAAGGCGCTGCAAGCTGAATTGGCTTTACACTTTCCTAAGTGATTAAAGGCTTACCAGCTCCTTCCCAGAGGATCCAACACTGAACTTGAGGAAAGAAAGAGGGAACCTTGCTTCTTAACTTAGCTAACTTCCCCACTACCCTTTCCCACAAATAAGACACAGAGACTTTATTTTGGGTATAAACAGACCATCACTGGTCCCCTTTATTAAATATATAAATACTAAACCGACAAACTTTAACAGGATGGCGGCAAACGAGGAGCTAAGTCTAACCCCGGACTGAAAGAGGTCAGCGGCCCGATTCAGACTATGACAGAAAGCTGTTCGGGGTGGAGAATGCTACTAGGGGTGTAATTCGAGTTCTTCTGACCTGCCTACCCTTAGGGGCGGGGCACTCCAGTCGACTGAACTAATTCCCCCCGCCCCCTCAGCCTGGCCATCACTCCCCCGGTTCACATCTCCGTGTGCTCCTGGCCGCGACCTCCCACCACAAGGGACATCCCTCCATTATCACTTGCCACCACCTAACCAACCTGACTTATAGGAAGGGAGTGAGAGCATTTTTAATATTAGCTATGAAAATATATAACCCTAAATCTGACAGGTGAACCCCGTCGGGCCTGAATAGCTCCCGTTCTCCCGCCCACGTCCCTATTGAGCTTTTTCCTTACTCTATAAGCCGCGCCGGTGGAGCACATATGTCGCCAATGGCATTGAGCTATCACATTGGACCATCCAATTGTGACCCCAGGGAGCCAGGCCCTAATCCAACCCAAGTCCGATTGGATAATTTTTGTAAGTTCCAGAGCCGGCATTGCTCCAAAATCATTCCCACCCAGGTGAATGACAATGATGTGGGGTTTACCCATACCGCCTATGGGCATCTTGCAAAATCCCCGGGAGTTGAGGCCAGCACATTCCCCTCACTCCTATCCATCTAATGGAAGCTCTAGCACCCTGGAATCCTAAATTCTGCCCCCCTTCTTTAGACAGGGCCCAAATCACCCAGTGAATAAAAGAGTGGCCCACGATCCACACTCTGGAGGCAGCTCTGGCCGCACCTGGAAAACAAAACATCATTAGCCATAGCAATGAACACCTAATGGAAAACAGAAGGGAGAAAGAAAAAGAGCATCCAGCACGCGAGCATGCAGCCTAATCCTTATCCTTGCTGGCAACTGGGCGGATGTATAACTTATAACGGTCTGATCTCCAGCGCCCTAAGCGCTTAATAATAGGGGCTGAAGCCCCCTCCTGTGCTGCACTAGTGGCTGCCCCTTTTCTAAATGAGTGAGGCGATATTCTAGCTGGATCCAAACCTACCCGCTGCACCGCATTATTTAAAATTCTACGAAACTGGTATAGTGACAGGGCGGACCCATCTGCGTGTATCAAAAATTGCCCCGGGCACACCGGTCTGAGGCTAGCAAATTCACCTATTCCCGCTACCGGACAGCAAGGGGACTCCTTTTGGGGAGGAAGCGTGAGCCATGCCCCTCTAGCCTCCTGATATGTCTTTGATCGAGGTATAAACAGTAATACCGACTCTGGGTACACCCTAATATGATCACACTGTATGCCTTTATTAACCTGCTTCTTACTAGGGGATAGCAGCTCACTAATTCTTAAGGCTCCAGCAAAAGCCAGCA
Organism: Bombina bombina; assembly: GCF_027579735.1. NCBI lineage: Eukaryota > Metazoa > Chordata > Amphibia > Anura > Bombinatoridae > Bombina > Bombina bombina. Next base: position 140,176,152 of record NC_069503.1, on the reverse strand, counting down.
CAAACGCTGCTCTAAAGAGCGACACCTCGTACACGTTAGCACACACCTCTGGCAAGATCATTACCAGCCGCTCCAACCGGTCTAGCGTAATAGGTTCTCTGCTATCTGCTATTTTTCCTTGAGATCTACCCCAACCCTTCAAAGCCTGCCTTATAAAAATGGAACCACTGGGGTCTGGAAGCCCAAGCACTTTGTAAAAGAAAGTCAGCACGGCCAGGCGTGCCTGTACTGCCCCTTTAACACATGTCTGAAGATTACTTTTAACACCTGTCTTGTGTAACTGTGTAAGCCATTCACACAGGGTCACCTGAGAAGCGCTTGTGGCATCCACTTTGCGATCCCTGCAGAACTGGTCCCACTCCTTCCATAACCTGACATAGGACCGACATGTTGCTGGGGCGAGAGAAGAGCATACTAAGGGGGCTAGGGAATGCCAGGATCCACCAGCTGCCAGAGAAAATTCGGTACAAATTAACCCGTCTTTCGCCGCAAAGGTAGCAAACTTCCTAAATGTCAGCCAGTCGAATCTAGAAAGGGCATCTGCCAAAACATTATTAACACCAGGGACATGTCTAGCCAGAAAGTGTATGTTAAACTGGAGGCATCTCAATACCAATTGCTGCAACACTGGCGTTGTCCGACCAAAAAATTACTGACTGGTTCTGCATGCCTCTCCCCCAGAGCTCAACTGCAACTACAATGGGAAACAACTCCAGCAGAGTGAGGTTCCTAGTGAAGCCTAATCTTTCCAATGTTCCCAGCCATGGTCCGGCGCACCATTCTCCTTGAAAGTAAGCTCCATAGCCGAATGTGCCAGCGGTGTTGGTAAACAGATTCAAGGTTTGACTAAATAGAGGGCCCGAACGCCAAACACTAACTCTGTTAAAATGCACTAAAAATGCCTCCCACACTTTCAAATCTTCCAACATATCTTGAGAAATACTAATCTTAGAGGACACTCTTGGACTGCCCTTAAGCTGGCTTTCCAGGCTCCTATTAAATACTCTACCCATTGGTATGACCCTGCACACAAAATTCAACAACCCTAGTAGGGATTGGAGTTTCCACAGCGAAATAAACAGTTGCACCATAGCTGCCCGAACTGCTACTAGCATTTCTTGGACCTTGTCTACCGGTAACCGACACACCATGTCTGCGGTGTCAATTTCAATCCCTAAGAATGTAAGTCTCGTACATGGGCCCTGGGATTTATCTTCCGTGAGGGGGACCCCAAACTGCCTCATCAAACTTCTCATTTCAGACATAATGAGGGAACATCTCGTAGAGTCCCTTTCCCCTACCAGCAAAAAACATCTAGGTAGTAGGCCACCGAGTCTGCCCCCATAACTTTAGCTATTGCCCAGTGTAAGAATGTGCTGAAGCATTCAAACAGGGAGCAAGAAATAGCGCAACCCATAGGTAAGCAGCGATCAATGTAATAACTACCCTCAAACTTGCAGCCCATAAGGGGAAATGAAACCGGGTGAAGAGGTAAAAGGTAAAAGACCGATTCTATATCCAGTTTCACCAACAAAGCATCTCTACCTGCCCCACAGACCAAATCAAGAGCTCTATCGAAAGATTGATAGTGCACAGAGCTTAACTCAGGACCAATAGCATCATTGACCGAGTTACCCTTGGGATAGGAGAGATGCTGAATTAAGCAAAACTTACCCGTTTCATTTTTCGGAACTACACCTAATGGCGAGATGACTAAATTGTGAAGAGGAAGGTTAGGGAAGGGACCCAAGATCCTTCCCATGGCAATTTCTTTTGCCAGCTTCTCCCTTACTACCCCTGGATATTGATAGGCAGACTTTAAATTACGACGTGTATGTGACCCCACCACCGATCTGTTAACCGGTATAATGAAACCACCCCTGAAACCTGACAACAGGAGGGCCGCTGTCTGCCTATGTGGTATGCCTGAAGCCATGGCTTAAGAGCGTCCACCCTCACTGGGGTGGGTGCCCTTAGCTGCAGGGGTGAACTTGGAGACAGTTCTCTCTGCACTAGATGTCTTTTTGCTGGTACAATCCGAGCCAGCATGGTACCCTCCGCAAAATTTACAGACATGTCTGAAGATACAAGAAGTGCCTATCTCACATCTTTTTTTCTTGAAAAGCCAAACACTCTCTCCCCCGTCTTCTATTTCTACTTTGAAAACGAGCCCCTTGGCCTAGTGAGGGAAGAGGAGACACAGATCTCTCTGGACCTAGTCTGGACCACAAATGCATCTCTTGAAAACCGAAAGATAGAATACTACTACCCGCCATTTTTCTCCTGAACTCAGAGTCATAATCGCGCCACACTCCCTGTGGTGCTGGTAAATCCAATGAATAGTGGTCCGGGTACTTCTCCAGGTAGCAAGAAGATAAGATTCTGAAGCACTTCAGCCACTTGTCAAAGGTCTCCAGCCTCTTGACTCTTTTTGGGCCTGTGCCATCCGCACTCCGCTCTTTTTGCCTGTGCGCCTCTAAGGAAAGTTAAAAAATATTGACATATCTCCCCGCCTGAATTCTCCTAACTATTTTACTTTTCAAATGAACATGCAGGGAATAGATCGGACAAGGAAGTGTATCCCCCGCTAATGCCGCCTTACGAGTGTCTCCTAGCACTGCTAGCTGTGTCTGTCCTGATGCTGGGGGGTCCTTCCCTGCCTTCTCTTTACCTGCCTGACTTGCCTTCATTTGTTTGAGCATTTTGTACATTCTTTTCTGCCCTTTGGATCTTAAGCCTAGGGATGTATCACTGTCTAAATCTGAATCTGATGTTGAGGAGCCTGACGTGTGGTCCCTACGATGTTTAGTAGCAAAAGACTCACCGGAAGGTCCTGCAGAAGTTGCCTGAACAGCTGGCCCTGAGGATGTTGCTTGGGCAGATGGAGCAGATTGGCATGATGGCTCTGGAGGCAGAGGAGGATTGACTGCGGTTGGCACTGAGTTGTCCACTTGTCTGGACCCTGGCTGTAATCCGGAACTGGCAACCACAGAGGAGAGCATTGGAGTGATAGGAGTGGGATCCACTGCTGAAAGGGCTTCCTGCAAAACAGATAAGATATTACGAGCACTTTGCCCAGTAGCTAAAAAGAGCCCAGGTGTGGCCTGAAAAACCCACCAACTGCTGCACTCCCCCACGCATATTTCCAGCATCACCTGGCACACTACCAACATTCATCCCCACATTCAAACCTGTTTGACTAAAAACATCATTATTCCCTTTATGTGCTACCTGACTGTGTACATAATTGCCACCAGAAAACGTTTGCATCCCTGCCATGCTATGCTGGTTAGCTAACTGACCTTGCAGATGCTGTCCCTGCAATAACTGGTCACCCTGTCCCTGACTTGCTAGTTCATGCAAAGTGTTAACTGCATTATCCCTAGCTATCTGAGGTTGCAACTGTTTTCCCTGCAATAACTGATCATGCAAAGCGATACCAGTATGAGCCCTATTGAGAGGGGTTAATGCAATCTGTGCCCCTTTATTGAAAGCATCTTGTGCTAAAACATTAATAAGAAAAAAGAGAACTGGAGTCGCAGTGATAAAGTCAAACTTGTAGCTTTATTCATCCATAAAAACAGAATAACAATATATACTGCCCTTCAGGTGATAACAAGCTTACGCGTTTCGGCTGTATGCCGTAGTCATAGCTCGCAGGTAACCCTTATTACTGATGAGCTTTAAAAGGGGTGTAAAAACATTTCATTGGCTGAACGGCAGTTACCAATTTTAACTCATTCCTTACTCTTTAACACATTATAATGTATAAGTGTCCTGTTTTTATATAATGTAGAACTAATGTTGCATATGTTAATGACTGTACACATGGAGCATAATCAAGGTGAATAACCAATCTATGTGAGAGTAGCAATATGTTATATAGATAACCCATTAAATTTAATTACTACTTAGGTTACTTTATAATAAATGTAAAAAATACAAAAATACAAAAAATGGCTAGAAAAGCCTTTCACTCAAGGACTTTACCCCGCTAACCTGGTTCTTAAACAATGGAGCTCATTTAGAAAAATTAGAAAATTGTTACCTCTAATGAGTTACTCACATAGTAATATAATCATTATTTACTAAGTCCCTCAAATCCTGATTAATAATAGGTAAATCTATAAGGGCTTTTCTTGCCCAATCTAAACCCTATGTTACCCCATAATACGGTTAATGGGGAATAGAGTGGCACTACACTGCCAGTTAGATAGATTAGGACATATAAATTCCTTTAAGTTTCAAACCTAGATATATGTAGTTAGAATTAAACAGGTAGCTGGGAAGATGCTATACTATGTCCATTGATTAATTAAATCATAAGATGAATTCAATCCTGTGGGATACCTTGTCCTCAATTTGAATATCCAGAACACCTCTTTTTTGGCAAGTGCGGATTCTCTGTCCCCCCCTCTTCGTCCTACATCCACTGTTTCAATTATGGTCCATTTAAAGTGGACACTATCTTTATTGTGGACCAACTTAAAATGTTGGACGAGTGGGGTGGTCAGCGTGCCCCCCTTGATGTCCAAGAGGTGCTCTCTAATACGTACCCGTGTCTCTCTTGTTGTCATACCTACATACTGTAATCTGCATAATTCACAGCTTGCTAGGTATATTGAAAAATTACTCCTGCAGTTCATGCACTTTTTGTGGTTAAAAGATTCATTGGTGACACTACATCTGAAGCCTTCTCCTACCGATAGATGCTCACATGCCTTGCAGGTGATATTACTGCACCTATAGACTCCTTTAAATCTGAGCCAGGAGCTAGGTTGTTCCCTCTGGCTATTTGTTAATTGGGTAGGGGCCAGTAGGTTTCCCATAGTGACTCCCTTTCTGAACGAATATTTACAACCTTGTTCCACTACTCCAGCCAGCGCATTGTCAGCTGCCAGCATTTTAAAGTGCTTACTTACTATTTGGAATATTATGTTATATTGGATACTATAGTCTGTTACAAAATACACATTTCCTCTCTTTGTGGACTTTGTTTCAACTTTCTCCAACATTTTTTTCCTATTGATGGAAGTGACTTCCTTCCTTGCTTTTTGTATCTCAAATGTCTTATACCCTCTCACCTTCAGACGTTCTGACAACTGATCAGCATGTTTATCAAACTGGCTCAGATTTAAAGGAGTCTATAGGTGCAGTAATATCACCTGCAAGGCATGTGAGCATCTATCGGTAGGAGAAGGCTTCAGATGCTATTTTAGCTAAAATAGTTAAAATAATTACAAAATTACCTGTAAAATAAATCCTAACCTAAGTTACAATTAAACCTAACACTACACTATCAATACATTAATTAAATACAATACCTACAAATAACTACAATGAAATAAACTAACTAAAGTACAAAAAATAAAAAAAAACTAAGTTACAAAAAATAAAAAAATATTTACAAACATAAGAAAAATATTACAACAATTTTAAACTAATTACACCTACTCTAAGCCCCCTAATAAAATAACAAAGCCCCCCAAAATAAAAAATGCCCTACCCTATTCTAAATTACTAAAGTTCAAAGCTCTTTTACCTTACCAGCCCTGAAAAGGGCCCTTTGCGGGGCATGCCCCAAGAAGTTCAGCTCTTTTGCCTGTAAAAAAAAAACATACAATACCCCCCCAACATTACAACCCACAACCCACATACCCCTAATCTAACCCAAACCCCCCTTAAATAAACCTAACACTAAGCCCCTGAAGATCTTCCTACCTTGAGTCGTCTTCACCCAGCCGAGCCAAATTCTTCATCCAAGCGGAGCAAGAAGAGGTCCTCCATCCGGTAGAAGTCTTCATCCAAGCGGGGCAAGAAGAGGTCCTCCATCCGGTAGAAGTCTTCATCCAAGCGGGGCAGAAGAGGTCTTCCATCCGATTGAAGTCTTCATCCAAGCGGGAGGTCTTCCATCCGATTGAAGTCTTCATCCAAGCGCATCCATCCGGAGCGGAGCGGCAGCATCCTGAAGACCTCCGACGCGGAACATCCATCCTGGCCGACGACTGAACGACGAATGACGGTTCCTTTAAATGACGTCATCCAAGATGGCGTCCCTCGAATTCCGATTGGCTGATAGGATTCTATCAGCCAATCGGAATTAAGGTAGGAATATTCTGATTGGCTGATGGAATCAGCCAATCAGAATCAAGTTCAATCCGATTGGCTGATCCGATCAGCCAATCAGATTGAGCTCGCATTCTATTGGCTGTTCCGATCAGCCAATAGAATGCGAGCTCAATCTGATTGGCTGATCGGATCAGCCAATCGGATTGAACTTGATTCTGATTGGCTGACTCCGTCAGCCAATCAGAATATTCCTACCTTAATTCCGATTGGCTGTTCAGGGCTGGTAAGGTAAAAGAGCTTTGAACTTTAGTAATTTAGAATAGGGTAGGGCATTTTTTATTTTGGGGGGCTTTGTTATTTTATTAGGGGGCTTAGAGTAGGTGTAATTAGTACAGGTAATTTTGTAATTATTTTAACTATTTTAGCTATTGTACCTGGTTAAAATAAATACAAAGTTACCTGTAAAATAAATATTAATCCTAAAATAGCTATAATATCATTATAATTTATATTGTAGCTATATTAGAATTTATTTTACAGGTAAGTATTTATCTTTAAATAGGAATAATTTATTTAATAAGAGTTAATTAATTTCGTTAGATTTAAATTATATTTAAGTTAGGGGGGTGTTAGTGTTAGGGTTAGACTTAGCTTTAGGGGTTAATAAATTTATTAGAATAGCAGTGAGCTCCGGTCAGCAGATTAGGGGTTAATAATTGAAGTTAGGTGTCGGCGATGTTAGGGAGGGCAGATTAGGGGTTAATACTATTTATTATAGGGTTAGTGAGGCGGATTAGGGGTTAATAACTTTATTATGATAGCGGTGCGGTCCGGTCGGCAGATTAGGGGTTAATAAGTGTAGGCAGGTGGAGGCGACGTTGTAGGGTGCAGATTAGGGGTTAATAAATATAATATAGGGGTCGGCGGTGTTAGGGGCAGCAGATTAGGGGTACATAAGGATAATGTAAGTAGCAGCGGTTTACGGAGCGGCAGATTAGGGGTTAAAAATAATATGCAGGGGTCAGCGATAGCGGGGGCGGCAGATTAGGGGTTAATAAGTGTAAGGTTAGGGGTGTTTAGACTCGGGGTACATGTTAGAGTGTTAGGTGCAGACGTAGGAAGTGTTTCCGCATAGCAAACAATGGGGCTGCGTTAGGAGCTGAATGCGGCTTTTTTGCAGGTGTTAGGTTTTTTTTCAGCTCAAACAGCCCCATTGTTTCCTATGGGGGAATCGTGCACGAGCACGTTTTTGAGGCTGGCCGCGTCCGTAAGCAACTCTGGTATCGAGAGTTGAAGCTGCGCTAAATATGCTCTACGCTCCTTTTTTGGAGCCTAACGCAGCCTTTATGTGGACTCTCAATACCAGAGTTATTTTTATAGTGTGGCCCTTACCGACAAAACTCTAAATCTAGCCGTTAGTAAATGATGATTATATTACTATGTGAGTAACTCATTAGAGATAACAATTTTCTAATTTTTCTAAATGAGCTCCATTGTTTAAGAACCAGGTTAGCGGGGTAAAGTCCTTGAGTGAAAGGCTTTTCTAGCCATTTTTTGTATTTTTTGTATTTTTGTATTTTTTACATTTATTATAAAGTAACCTAAGTAGTAATTAAATTTAATGGGTTATCTATATAACATATTGCTACTCTCACATAGATTGGTTATTCACCTTGATTATGCTCCATGTGTACAGTCATTAACATATGCAACATTAGTTCTACATTATATAAAAACAGGACACTTATACATTATAATGTGTTAAAGAGTAAGGAATGAGTTAAAATTGGTAACTGCCGTTCAGCCAATGAAATGTTTTTACACCCCTTTTAAAGCTCATCAGTAATAAGGGTTACCTGCGAGCTATGACTACGGCATACAGCCGAAACGCGTAAGCTTGTTATCACCTGAAGGGCAGTACATATTTTTATCCTGTTTTTATGGATGAATAAAGCTACAAGTTTGACTTTATCAATGCGACTCCAGTTCTCTTTTTTCTTTTGGATATGAGCCGATTGTCTGGGGTCAGCAGTTATATTGGATGCAGTGACCAAGTTCAAGCTACATGAAACTTTACGAGGTAGAGGAGTGAGGACCTTTGGTTGAAGAAAATAACCGGGGACTACTTACCCCCCACAAGTCGGCATCGGCTGGTGACATCAGACCTGTGAGCAGGTTGAGTCACTGAGGCGGCGACAGACGGAGAGGCTTGTTGAGCGTGGAGGCTCTGAGCGCAGTACACTGATCGGCGTCCGCCCGAAGTGAACACATACTCACGGCCTTCTGAGACACAGGCATCATCCAGGACCAAGAGCCGTGAAGAAGTGTGTAAAGTGTGCAAAGATTTCCACCTTTTCCTGACTGATGTTAGAGGTTTCTACACCAGCTTAACACGAAGGGGTATGTTTCTTTTCCATACTGGGAATGGACTGTTGTTTTGCTAAAACATTAATACCCTGCGTGTGTGTAAAAGTCACACGGTGAGCTGGATTGGCAGATGTTGCCACCCCTTGCGGCCCTTCACTATAACCAGTATTCCCCATATCAGCATGCGCCATAACTTTTCGCGTATTCCCTCCTCGCATGGCTCCGCTGCGCCCCTCTAGTGATCTACTAGCCCCCCTCCGCCCTCTAATGGATCCTCTTATGGACTGCTGCCCCCCTAGCAGGCAACCCACCAGGCGCTCTTTGGCTACTGAGCGCTTGTGGTGCTCACCTGCCATGCGCCTGATGGTCGTCCTGCCCATTCGCGACTGTGTTTCGGCTTCCATGACATCACCAAAAGTGACGTTGATCGATACCGGAAGTGGAGTAGCAGCCATTACCAGAGCACGCGCGGGACCCGGAGGATGCTCAGGCTGAAGACCGGAAGTGATGGTAAGTATTGTATCCGAAGTCGGAGGGAGTAGTGTGGACAGGTAGTAATCGAGGGGATGATATGGAATGGGCCTGAAAGTTAGCACCATTTTGCGCAACTAAGCCCGAGACCCCCAGACCCTCAGGAGTTATCAAGGCATCCACAGTAGATGCTATTGGGGGCAAAATTGGCGGCTGCTGAGCATGAGGCACCGCCGGATTAGATAAATTCAATGGGGGCACAATTTTGGCTTGGTTAGGGAGAGGGCCCACACTAGATGTTAATTCCCTCTGCATATCTCCCTGCATTGCAGAGCAAATAGGCCCTATTTGAGAGGCCTGTGGATGTCCTGAAACTACAGGACCAGGCATATTAGATGGAAAATCAGGCCCCTGCCCTGCAGCCTGTGTGCCTAACTGCCCTGTCCCCACTATTGTTGAAATAGGAGCAGGGCCAGAAGCCAGATGTGCCCCAGAAATAGCAGTAGCAAGGTTAGTTAGCAGGGATGCCACTGCACCTGCCACAGGTTGAGGTAATGCAGCAAATAGCTGCACCAATGAAGCTGAAAAATCATGAGCAGTTAAATTAGTCCCTGCAATTTGAGGATTTTGTTTGTGTGGTGGGGTTTCCATAACCACATTTTCAGGATTATGAATTGGGCTGTGTAAAATGCCTGTTTGGGGTTGATGAACCTCCACCACAAGGGCATTTTGATCTTTATTAGTCTGTGGAGCTGAAATGGGATTGGGAATTTTGTGGGAGGGGGTTTGAGATGGTAATACAATATCATCTAATTCTTGCACACTTATCTGTTGATCCAGATCACTGCATACACAAGGAGAATTGATGCCATCCATGAACTTCAAAGGAAGAGCTGAAGAACGCTTAGAACGCCTCATGATGAAAGAAATTTCCAGAGCAGCCTGAAAGCAACTTGACAGCTTCTTGTCCTGCAGCAAAAGAGGAGGAGGAACTCCAGGTTCAATAGGACATAAGGTAAGCCACTCCCTACCATGCAACATTGTTGCAGCTAACTGCAACTACCATCCCTCTATCCCACTCACTGCCAGCCTTAACCCTTAAGATAATTTGGAGCTACTGTGATATATTTTAAAAATTGCTTTTATTATTGTGGTTAAATCTCTGGTTGATTAGTTGAAGTATTATAAGACTATTTTGGGCCAAATAGCTTATTTATATTTTTCTGTAAGTTCTATTAGATTTATTAAGATTTGGTAAGATTTGTGTTGAAATATTTGGTTTTATTGTTAACTATTGTTAACTAAGCATTGTTAAATTAGTAGTCCATATTTTGGCATTGGACTAAGTGTTGCTGGCTAATTATAAATTGCTCTTGTAAAATGTAATGATAGTATTTGATATTTAATTAATTCTGAGTTAAGGTTAATTTATGGAAATATTTAGTCCATTCAGGCTATAATAGACAATATCTATTAAATAGTAATTAACCTAAATATCTCTATAGCCTGCATTATATTTAAATATTGTATTGATAAATTGATAGATATAACTGGTCATAGGTGATATTCAGTTACTACATAAATATAATCTATGTGTATATAAAGATTAATTGATCAGAATTTAAGAATATTTTATATTGAGATTAAATATTAATTTTTAATAATAATATTGTTTTCAATTTTATAGATACCTCAATAGTGTTATTTTGGGGTACACTACAGAGATTTAACATCTTACTGGAGTGTGTTGACAAAATTCTGCTATATGAATTGGAGATATCGCTGACAATAGTTTTATACTGCTATTAATTATTAATATTAATAATTACAATACGTAACAATAGCTGCTGATAAATACACCAACATTAATGGAGGACACTCCTGAGACGTATCAAAATTATCTTTTAGGCTGCCACGGTAAGTATTTTATCTTCTCTTTACTGCTTACAAATTATTGTTGTTCCTGAGGGTCACATCCTGGGTTGCATTTAGCGTGCCAGTATCTTACATTTACACCACCCTAGCCTTTGAGTCTAATTCTGGACTATTATATATATAAATATATATATATATATATATATATATATATATATATATATATACTCCAAATAAGTGCACTCTCACTTGCCAACCCAAACACAGACCAGGGTCCTTAACAAAATATTCAGTCTGGACAAGGATAAGCACTCACTGGATTTAAGCACAACAAATTATTTATTCGGCAGTAACTGCAGAATAAATAATTTGTTGTGCTTAAATCCAGTGAGTGCTTATCCTTGTCCAGATTATATATATATATATATATATATATATATATATATATATATATATATATATATATATATATATATATAGTAAGAAAAAGGAGGCTGGTCAGGTATAATGCTTTAAAGGATCGTTTATTGAGATGTGCTCAAATCATAGGTTCTGTGCAGGATGACCTGACGTGTTTCGCGCGTGCGCACATGCACTTCATCAGAGGCTACCTTAACTCAGACTACAGATGGTTTATATTAGCACTAAGAACCAATCATGATGCTCATTTAACAATTACATTAATTATCACATCGATATATACAAGTAATACAATATGTTCATTTGATATATTGTATTACTCGACTAGGCGGACCGATACCATTATCACCATTTACATTAACTTTTTATTTACTGGGAATCTGTGGACAGTACCTCTCTATACTCATTATTAAGAGAAATACTGAGCACATACCCCCAAGTTTATGATCTTCTTTAAACCTTGGGACTTTTAGTTTTAGGAGCTTCTGTGTTTCGTCTGGCTGTTATATATATATATATATATATATATATATATACATATAAAAGTTTATTATTGAAATAAATTTATAAAAAGCATTGGAAAGGGCTCAACATTCCATACATACATATGTGTATATATTTGTATGTGTATACAAGGAGCAAGTCACTGCTGGGTGATGGGCTGGAACAAGGACTGTCACGAGTGTTGCTGGGTGGGTCATTAGTAGAGATGGAGCAGTTGCTGAAAACTGGGGTGAAGTGAACCAGATTTGCCTACCAATTACAATCATACAGGAGCTAGGAGGTCTGATACTTTGATTGTGATACAAAAACAACTAACCCCCAAAAGTCAAACACAGATTCAGACAAATCCACAAAATCTGATATAATCCATATCAAAGAGCCATAGGCAGATGAAATGTCAAACAATCAATATCATCAAACATTAATATTTTTCCCTGTTTAGTTTTAGGCAACTTAATAACCTATGATTAAATAAGAATGTTTTGTTTCATGTTGGGTAAATTTGGACCTTTCCTTTAAAAAATAACTTTAAAAAGGGATCGTCAAGTACATAATTAAATAAATTAGCCTATTTAGACTTTTAGATACAATTAGATCATAATGGTTCCTATTAATCTTCCACTCCCTCTCACCCACACACTAATTTGTAAGAAATATGATTGGACTTGCTTTGAAACAAACAATCATGCATTGCATTGTAGGATTTAACTACAGGTTACATCATGTGATACTTTAGTCAAATCAACCTGCTCATATATTCGGAGTCTGACCAAGTAGAAGACAGAGTCTATACATTCTACTGGTAAAGTGGTATATAAAGAATTCCATCACCATAAGGATAAGGTACGATTATTACTTGCATAGATTAAAGGAACATCAAGCTCTAATCTCAAATTGTTTTCTTCTCTTCTTAAAGTTTGCTTCTATGTATTTCTTCTGTGTGATTGTCTTTTATTACAACTTTTGCTATTGTAACTTTGCATTTATGCTTTCATGAATGATTATTATGTATAAGGTACATAACAGTCAACATTGAAATGTACATAATCTTGTTTTAGTTTAGAACAGAAACATTTATGCAGTACCCCATCATTTTTATTTTATGATTCATATAAGGGATACCATTTAAAAAAAAAAAAGTTTCTAATTTACTTTGTTTAGGTAGAGTGCACATTTCTGCAGAACTAAATGGCAGGAGTTTTGCAAGAATGGTTTTGAGCACTAGATGGCAGCAGTGTATGTACAATGTATAAGATTGTTAAAAGCATTCTTGCAATATGCTACCATATAGTGTTCTATACTTGTTCATGCTCATGTGTCTACCTATCTGCTTTTCAACAAAGGAAACAAACAAAAATGAATGCATTTTGACAACAGAAGTAAAAAGCAATGTTTTTTTTTTTATTATTGTACACTGTTATCTGAAACACAAAAGAAAAAATATCATATCCTTTAATTGAATGAAGCCAAAAATTAATACAGGTAGCCCTCAGTTTACGCCGGGGTTAGGTTCCAGAAGGAATGGTTGTAAATCGAAACCGTTGTAAATTGAAACCCAGTTTATAATGTAAGTCAATGGGAAGTGAGGGAGTTAGGTTCCAGGCCCCTCTCAAAATTGTCATAAGTAACATCTAATACATTATTTTTAAAGCTTTGAAAGAAGACTTGAAATGCTAAACAGCATTATAAACCTAATAAAATAATCACACAACACATAATATATAATTAAACTAAGTTAAAGGAACAAAAACATTTGCTAAACAGCATTATAAACCTAATAAAATAATCACACAACACAGACTTCACTTGCATTTTTCTGCAAACAGTTATTTCTATACATTCCAATCTGGACTGATTTATAGACAGGAAGATCTTGTTCCTTTGAAATCCGCTTGATAGCTCAGGTTTGGTTAAACTGATAAATTTCAGCTTGCTTGGCTTTGCTGCAACACAAGCGGACAGCTCCACCTACTGGTTATTTTTTTTTTTTATTTTTTTTTTTTTTATAATTTTTTTATTGAAGTTAAAGTATAGATTAACAAACAAAATTCGCCCTTTGGCCAATGTTACATCAGAGTAAATAATACATTGTCTATAAACTGACATTATTAGAAAAATACACATGTAACAATATAATCACAAATTAAATCTTAATGTAAAGATAGAGAAAACTTTAGGCGAAGTGGAATATAACTTCATTTTATGTTATATTATTAACAAATGATCTCCACAGTACTATAGAAAACAATTAATAGAATATCAGAGTCAGAGGTATCAGGCTGTGGAGAATTAGCTTATGTGTCAGCCACTCTTGGGCTGAGATATATAGGGGGGGGGGATATTCAGCGGGTAAGCACCGCTATACATATAGGGAAGTTGGTGGAGAGGCGGGGGGGGCGGAGCCTTATATAAGTAGAAGTATTTTAAAGTATGAGCTAGGAGCTTAGAAATGTTCAAGTGGAGGGACCCCAGAACTATTTAGTGAAGGTTATATCTAGTAAATCATAGAGCGGACTAGGGTATTCTCTGTCATTAAGCTTCCCCTCTAATTATATGATTGTGCCTATAAGGTTGAAGGAAACTTTAGCTAGTAGGGGAGCATTATCAGGGCTTAGGATGGCTTAGCACTGTCATCACAGTAAGACTTATAAACTATGGACTAGGAGATTATGGGGGTAGGCTGATTTTAACCATAGTAAAATTCTGCAGGACCGGGCATATTAGGAAGTATGGAATATAGGGAACCTCTGGGGGAGCTCCTCACCTGGGGAAATGCTAGCTATAAGCGATGTGGGAAAAAGGAGTAAGGGTATGACCCGCAGGCAGCAAACCAGCGGGAAAGGGAGGAGAGGAGCTCAGCTGGAGCCGGAGATTCTTGCTACTAGTAAATTCTACATAGGGAGTATATCATTATTGGCAGGGAACATGTGCGGGATAAGTAAAAGAACGCAACAATTCAAAAGATAGCTTTTGGGATAGGTTAGGTCTGGGCTCCAAACAAATTTATATAAGTCTACACAGCATGTTGGCATAAATATAAAAGGGGTTAACTCATCTGAGGAATGTAGATAGCGCCTAGAAAATAATAGGGGTTCACATATCCCTTCAATGAGAGTGCACCTTGCATAAAGAACAGTGCTCATAACAGTATAAAAACATTCAAAACTTCCTATAAACTTCTAAATCTATTAAACTCTAACCACCATATAAACTGGGAAGATTTTAGAGAAGAGCAAAAATAAGCTAATTAGAAAGATGTAGCCACCTCCTCTATTTAGCATTAGAATTTCAGCAGCCTCTGAGAGGAGAAACACAGCCATAACAATTACATACGGGTCCATGACAGAGAGGGCATGAGCTCTTAATCGCAAAATGTAGGTAATGCTAATAGACTATTATGAACCAATACTGGACCTGTTCTTTTCTAAATTAAGTAGAGTTAAGCTCTATGTAGCATGCTTATGGTAGTAAAATTACACGTCTTTGCCAAAAGCAAACATAGACATACACAGGAGTATAGTATAAATATGTAGAATGGAACTCCTCTTAGGAATGAAGAGAATATACACAAAATCCAGCATTAGTGAAAACAGACAGAAGTTGCATGCTTAGGGTGATATGTAGTGTCAGAAGGGTTTCACTTCATGGCATATCAAGTGTAAACAGCATTCCATAATGTAGATATATTTAGTGTGACTGTTAACATAATCTCATGTATAGCTCTGTATATATAGTAGTTAATGAGCAACATGTATCAGTGAGCTCAAGAGTGGCGAGGCAATATAAAGAAAGAAACTGTAGGAGTTCTCTTGCCTCCAGTACTGAGATAGGGTATCGCTAGTAGCAGGGTAGGGGGAGGCAAAATAATGATCGCAGTTTCAGAATTTTTGGGGTGGGCTAACTGGTAAAACAATCGGATCAGTAAAGAGATACTTGGACCCCAGATTACTGTGCGGTATATGAGAGGGTAAAAAAAAAAACTAAAACTAAAACTGCTGAAGTAGCCGCTATTACTATATGCGCAGTAATGGATGCTCTGAAGGAAATAGATTAAATGTAGGAGCTTTGGGCTGTGAAGTAGAGTAGGAGTTGGAGTGTGAATCGCTCACTTGATGTATACAAATGTCACAGTGTAATGCACAAAATAATAAATAAACACAGAGCATAGTGGACAACAAAATCCAGGACAGACGGCCAGCCGTTATAAAAGTAAACTCAACAGCTGCAGAACACAAAGGAAAAAACTTTAACAAATAAACTTTGTAGATCACAATTATTAAAGTTGAATAGACATATATAGTCATCACAATCTACCAGGTGAGGCTGTCCAGGGTGGGAGAAGCAGCAGTATAGCTAAATAACTATATGAAATCCCTCAGAAGATCCTCAGTTACAGAGAGAGAAATGCAGTAATACAGTTTGTACAGCGTAACGGTCTGTGCAATATGGATGACTCCATCAGCTGTCATGATTCAACCTACCCCAAGGCGATACCACAATGTCCAGCACAATTCTAATCCAGTGGGGGGAAATAGCGTATCTGAAAGGATACCAGGCAGACATGAAGGCTGTACCGAAACTGCAGCGCAGCTAGGAGAGGTGTAAGAGAGGCTGCGTGAGCTCCAAGTAGGTAGGTTTGAGCGCCTGAAGTGAGTGTTAGGTCGTAATGCGTCTAAGCAGTTTCGTTGCTGGGGGTCATGGCGCTGGGCAGTTAGATCAGTCAAGTCCCATCTGCGAGCGGCAAGATTCCCCGCAGGCACAGGTCCCCATGTTATCTTACTTTTGACTCTCTCAGCTAAGCGATGCTGGTATAAGTTATTTTTCAGGAGATCACGATGAGCTCTCACCGTGATCAGCCGCTTGTCTTTGGCAGCAGTAATGCCAACAAACATATAATCTTGTTTCAGAATGATGCAGGTGCTTGAGGAGCAAAGTTGCATGTTGAGGCCATGTCGCTGTGTTAGTAGGATGCCATTGCTTGTAGTGTGAACACTGCTGGGTTCCCTCCTCGGTATCGCAGCCTTTAAGGCTACATCGCCTCCACCAAGTGGTGTCCGATGGTCCTCCTTTTTGGCACCTGTGAGGAGTTCAACTTGCGTAGCCTGTACCCGCGGGGAACCGGCACTGCCGTCCGCCATCTTGTGCACAGTATCTTCCTCCATGACATGTGGCGCTCTGATCATGAGCGATAGTTCAAGAAAATGATTGTGCATCTGTGTCGCAATCTTAGAGAGGAGCATCCGGATCTCATCCATGGTCCGCTGTTATAGTAGTCCAGGTTCAATCGTAGTATATCAACAGTGGTGGAAGTAGGACTGCGTTTCTATCTATCTATGATAGACGAGCTGCCTCTCTGTAATACTTCATGCAAAATAAACTAATCGGTCCTCCAAGAGTACTCCTAGATCAGGGATTAGCCTTCGGTTATGAATGTATTAAAGAAAGTTTATACCTCAGCCATAAATAGATATATAGTTTGGTCCTAAGTCAGGAGCCTAAAAAATATGCGTCTGGTTCCAGCTGCTGTTGGCTCCGCCCCCCCCACCTACTGGTTATTTTAATAAATGCACTGCTTCTCAATGCTTTTCAATAGCAGTCACATGACTGGAAAAAAAGGTTGTTATTCTGAAACGGTGTAAATTGAACCGTTGTAAAACGAGGGCAACCTGTAAATATAAATATCAGTACCTAATTAAACTGTTTAGCAGATAAGCCAAAAAACATACTGGGCTAGCTTACAAGTGAGGCGCAAACGACTGATCTAGCGTTATTGCGATTATTTGCACCCCTTTCCATTGTGTTGATACTACGGGGCATATTTATCAAGGCTCACCAGAAACACAAGTTAGGAAGCAGCGGTCGGTTGCCTGCTCTGCGCGGCGGACAGCAATCAACCCGATCAGATACGATCGGGTTGATTGACACCCCCTGTTAGCGGTCGATTGGCTTTGAATCTGCAGTGGGCGGCATTGCACAATCAGTTCACCAGAACTGCTTGTGCTATGCTAAATGCTGACAGCCGCTGAGCGGATCATGTCGGACAGACTTTTGTTAAATGCGCCCCATAGTATTCTCTTGCTGTGAAATCTGCACTAGAATAATGAGTATAGTAAATGCAAGTTCATAGATTCACCTATGAAATTTCAGCTCCATTGTAATGATGTATTTGTGACTCTTTGTTTAAAGGGACAGTCTACTCCATAATTTTTATCATTTAAAAAAACAAGATAATCCCTTTGTTACTCATTCCCCAGTTTTGCATAACCAACACGATTATATTAATACACTTTTCCTCTGTGATTACCTTGTATCAAAGCCTCTGCAGACTGCCTCCTTATCTCAGTTCTTTTGACTGACTAATATATAACTCCACAGGAGTGTTATCTGTGTGGCACACGTGAACTTGCATTGTCTAGCTTTGAAAAGCTGTCAAAAGTGCACTGAGATAAGAGGTGGCCATTAAGGGCTTAGATATTAGCACACAAACCTACCTAGATTCAGCTTTCAACAAAGAATACCAGGAGAACAAAGCAAACGGGATGTTAAAAGTAAATTGGAAAGTTATTTAAAATTGTATGCCGTATCTGAATGATGAAGAGTTTAATTTTGACTAGACTGTCCCTTTAAAGTTAGCGGTATGATTGGGAGGGGAATAAAGATTTAGGTGTTTTGAATGCAGCTGTATTTGAACTCAGGGAGCCGGTGATATTTTGTATGTTGCAAATTGAGTCATTGCTGCTGCATTATACAATATCTGTCTCCCTGAACACACAGGTTGTGTATGAATGCAATACACTGGGCATGTACGTACAAATGCAACTGAAATAGCAATCATTATAACTACAACCTTCTAATCTTTCTTTCCCATCCTTAAAGAATCATGAAACTCCAAAATGTATTGTTTTACAGACAACTTTCTAATTTACTAATGTTATCAAGTTTATTTTGTTCTTTTGGAGAGCAGGTGGGTAATCTCAGGACTATGCACATGTCCATATATATCAACTGTATTGCAATGATTCTTTTAAAGGGAGATTAAAGGAACGGTATACTGTAAAATTGTTTTTCCCTTAATGTATTTTAAATGACTTGTTATACCAGCTGCGGAGTATAAAATATAGTAGAAATTACATTTCGGGTTTATTTGTGTATATGAAATTGCTGGTTTTGTACTTTTCAACCACATAGAAACATAGCTATTGACGGCAGATAAGAGCCATAGGCCCAGCAAGTCTGCCCAATATTACCTAACAGTATAAACTTATCTAGTTCATAGGATAGCCTTATGCTTGTGCCAGACATTTTTAAAGTCCCACAACCTATTAAAATGGGCTGAGCTTGCCGGTAATATCAGATCTCATAATGTTATCACTTTGTGTACACACACTTGCTTCCTTATTTTATATTTGTCTGTAAACCAAAGCTCAATACACAGGCCCTGATATTCAAAACCTCCCCTCTAAGGTGAGATATTCTAAAATGATCTACAGTAAATGATATTCCTAGTAAAATTTTCAAAAGGCAGATTTTCCTTTACTTCTCCAGAGGGAGTTCCCTGCATTTCTATATGGGAAGGAAAGACAACCCAAGTGCAATATAACATTGCATAACACAACAGTTCTGCTGCATTTACATTTTGTGCTATTTTATATCACTTTACACCAGATTAAATTGTATTACATTTAAACTTTGCACGTTCTATTTTAATGTTATTTTGTATACAGAAGTTTATTTAGGATTGTGATTTTGCAAATTCTGATTATGCCTTCATTCTGTGTAACTTTAGCAAATTAAGCTCATATTTTGTACATTATATATATATATATATATATATATATATATATATATATATATATATATACACATATCTTTTACAGATTAGATTGCCTTTTGCATGTCTTTTTTTGTAACATTATTAGTAGCTTTGTTATACAATGTTGCACAACACTGCTACCATAAGTACTAAAAGACACATGCACACTCCTGAGCTCTTTTGAACCTATCTTGTTTTACTCTTAATTTAAAGACATCAACAGAACAAAGCAAAGTTGATATCAGAAGTAAATTGGAAAGTTTTTTAAAATTGCATGCTCTATCAAATTATAAAAATTTAATTTTGAATTTACTGTCCCTTTAAGTAAATTTGATAATAGAAGTACATTGGAGACTTTTTTTTTTTTTTTACATGATATGCTCTATCTGAATCATGAAAGAAAACCTTTAAATAAATGTTATTATAGATTCATTTCAGTTTATTATGTGAGATTTAAATATTTATTGTAATACTAATAACCCTTATTATGATTTCTTACTCTGTTTCCAGTCAGGATACAGACGATTACTGAAGCTGCAAATATTTACTATGAGTAACAACGTTACTGCAAGATATCCCTGTGTATCTGATGAAGACAATAATGATGATGAGTCTTCAGTATCAGAGGAACCTCCTAAATCTGAGGAACCTTCAAAGCAAGAGTCTGAGAAACCTGAGAAGCCATTAATACCAGACTCGATTATTCTCCCCCATATCATAAATATTGTTCTTCCAAAAAAAAAAAAACCCTTTACATAAATAGTATTTTTTATATTTGTTGTTTCTTTAACCAAAAAAATAAATTGTTCTACATTACATTTCTGTGTTTCTGTGTAATAATTAAAGGGATATGAAGCCCACATTTTTTCTTTCATTATTTGAATAGAGAAGACAATTTTCAATATTATAAAATTTGCTTCATTTTCTTGTTATTCTTTGTTGAAGAGATATCTAGATAGGTAGCGTGCACATGTCTTAAAGGGACATAAAACCCAAAATATGTCTTTCATGATTCAGATAGAGAATACAATTTTAAACAACTTTCCAATTTACTTATATTATTAAATTTGCTTCCTTCTCTTGTTATCCTTTGCTGAAAAGTTTATCTAGACAAGTTCAGGAGCAGAGAACCTAGGTTCTTGCTGCTGATTGGCGGCTGCATATATATATATATATACCGATTTTCATTGGCTCACCCATGTGTTCAGTTAGAAACCAGTAGTGCATTGCTGCACCTTCAACAAAGCATACCAAGAGAATGAAACAAATAAGATAATAGAAGTAAATTAGAAAGTTGTTTCAAATTGTATTCTCTATCTGAATCACACAAAAAAAATAATATATTTGGTTTCATGTCCCTTTAAGCACTGCATGACAGGAAATAATGCTGCCATCTAGTGCTCTTGCTTATGTATAACATTGTTTCAAGACGACTGCCATATAGGGCTGCATACACGTGCACAATCCTGAACTACACTATCGTCCTGCTTTTTAACAAAGGATAGCAAGAAAAAAAAGGAAAATGCTATAATAGAAGTATTATGGAAAGTTGTTTAAGATTTTATGTTCTATCTGATTTATGAAAGAAACATTCAGGGTTTTATGTCCATTTAAGCTTAAATCCTTTTTAAATGACATTAATAAATACATATATATATATATATATATATATATATATATATATATATATATATATATATATATATATATGTATATAGATGATTTATTAAATACATAAAAAGGGTTACATTGAATGTATTAATAACTCATGGGTATTTCAGAAGATTTTCTTTTTGTTAAGAAAACTATTTGTGAGCAATATTTTACCATTATCTTTATAAAACTGATGTATTTGCAGAATGCAAGGCTATCAAGTTACTCTAAAATATTTATACAATAACCGTTATGTTTTGTTTTTTTATTTAACAAATGTTCTGCTGCTTATCTGCTAAACAGTTTAATCAGGTACTGATATTTATATTTAATAATTTATGGCTTCATTCATTTAAAGGATATGATATTTTTTTCTTTTGTGTTTTAGATAACAGTGTACAATATAAAAAACATTCACCTAGATTATGAGTTTTGCGTTGCGGCTTTTAACGCTGAAAAAATGGCAATTTCAGCGTAATAGCCAGGAACGCATATTACGAGTCATGTCGGTATAGCTATACCGCAAGCATTTTAGCCTGTAACGCAACATCAATCCCGCACTCCAAAAATGACATTTTTGTGTGGGATTTTCATAGCGCCGGTTTTACAGGTTGTGTGGTGAGGCTAAAAAGCTTGTGGTACAGTCTATACCATCACGATCCATACCGCCATCTGAGAGCAGTAGTTATGGATTTTGTGTAACAAAAATGTTTCACAAAACTTATAACTAAAGTGTTACAAAGTACTCTAACACCCATAAACTACCTATTAATCCCTAAACCGCCATCCTCCTGCATCACAATCACTATATTAAGCTTATTCTGCCGCCCACCCATATCGCGAGTATTAAATAAACCTATTAACCCCTAATCTGCCACCCACATTGCCAAAACTATTTAAATATATTAACCCCTAAACCACCGCTCCCTGACATCGCCGCCACTATAATAAAGTTATTAACCGCTATTACGCCGCTCCCTGACATTGTCGCTATAAATAAAGTTATTAACACCTAAACCTCCGGCCTCCCACACCTCTGTCACTAAAGAAACCTATTAACCCCTAAACCAAATTATCAAAAACAATTACACCTAATCTAATAGCCCTATAACAATAAAAAAATTGCCACCAAAATAAAAACACCCCCCAACCTACAATAAACTACCAATATCCCTTAAAAGGGCCTTTTGTATGGCATTGCCCTTAAGAAATCAGCTATTTTACCTGTAAAAAAAATTCAAAGTCCCCCCAACAGTAAAACCCACCACCCAACCAACCCACCAAAATAAAAAACCTAACTCTAAAAAAATCTAAGCTACCCATTGCCCTAAAAGGGCATTTGTATGGGCATTGCCCTTAAAAGGAAATTTAGCTCTTTTGCATTGCCCTTAAAAAGGGCATTCAGCTGCCCAAAGCCATAATCTAGAAAAAAAAAACACCCCAAAAAAACAAAATCTAACACTAACCCCAGAAGATCTACTCACAGTTTTTGAAGTCCGAACATTCATCTCCATCCAGGCGGCAAGGTCTTCATCCAGGCGGCAAGGTCTTTATATACTCCGGGGGCGTCTTCTATCTTCATCCCGGCAGATGAGAGCTACTGAAATCCTATTGGCTGTTCAAAACAGCCAATAGGATGAAAGCTACTGAAATCTTATTGGCTGATTTGAACAGCCAATAGGATTTCAGTAGGTCTCATCCAATTGGCTGTTTTAAACAGCCAATAGGATTTCAGAAGCTTTGATCCTATTGGCTGATTTGATTTTGAAGAATCAAATCAGCCAATAGGAATGCAAGGTACACCATTTTGAAATGTCTACCTTGCATTCAACTTCAGTGTACAACTGTATGAAGAGGATGCTTCGCGCAGGATGGGATCAGCTTCCAGGATGGATGAAGACCTCGCTGTAATGCTCGTGGGATATTCCTCAGACTTGGCCAGTAGTCTTCTTATCCTGGCATCATGTGGAATGATAGGAAATATCCCAGAGTTAGTAAAATGATGTAAGTAGGGTAGTCCTTAGCGGTAGCAGGAAGAAGATCCAGCAGTATAGAAGTTCAGGGATAAACCAATAGAAGGACCAGGAATAGGCAGGAGTCAGCAACAAAAGGAAATCCAGCAGTATAACAGTTCAGGGGTAAATCAATAGAAGGACCAGACAGAGTTCAGTTATAGTATAGCAATCCAACAGTTCAGGGTTTAAGCAGGCAGAGTCGTCAGACAAGCAGAGTTCAGCAACAGTATAGCAATCCAGCAGTTCAGGGGTTAAGCAGGCAGAGTGGTCAGACAAGCAGAGTTCAGCAACAGTATAGCAATCCAGCAGTTCAGGTATAGCAATAGTGGCGGCAATGTTGGGAGCGGCAGAATAAGGGTTAATAATTTTTATTAGTGTCAGCGATGTCGGGGCCGCAGATTAGGGGTTAATAACTTTATTATAGTGGCGGCGATGTCGGGGAGCGGCGAAAAAGGGGTTAATAACTTTATTATGGTGTCTGCGATGTCAGGAGCGGCAGAATAGGGGTTAATAACTTTTATTAGTGGCGGCGATGTCGGGAGCGGCAGATTAGGGGTTAATAACTTTATTTAGGTGTCTGTGATGTCAGGGGATTATGGGTCTTTAGACTAGGGGTTTATGTTAGGGTGTTAGGTTTAAATGTAACTTTTTTTTCCCCATAGATATCAATGGGGTTGCATTACGGGGATCGCCATTTCACAATCGCAGGTTTTAGTTTTTTCAAACACTCTCTCCCCATTGAAGTCTGAGGGGAAAAGCATGCACGAGCACGTCAAAGCATCCCTTGGCTTTTGTGCGGTATGGAGCATAACGCAAACATATCGTACCCACAAGGAGGCTTTTCAGAAACTCGTAATGGCAGCGCTATGGAGGGTGAAATAACGTGACTTTTGTTGCGTTCATTTCGCACCCTGTCAAGCGCAAAACTCGTAATCTAGGGGACTATTTTTTTACTTCTGTTGTCAAAATGTATTCATTCTTTTTGTGTCCTTTGTTGAAAAGTAGATAGGTAGACACATGAGCATGCACAAGTATAGAGCACTATATGGTAGCTGTTTTGCAAGAATGTTTTTAACAATCTAATACATTACATATGCACTACTGTTATCTAGTGCTCAAAACCATTCTTGGAAAACTCCTGCCATATAGTTTGATAGAAACGCGTACTTTACCTATTTAGTTGTTTTCTTCAACTAAGCATACCATGAGAATGAAGTCAATTTGATAAACAAACTAAATTGGAAACTTGTTTAAAACAAAAATAAAAAATGGTTTCCCTTATATGAATCATAAAAGAAAATCAATGAGTACAGCATTAATGCTTCTGTTCTAAACTTTTTAACATTTAACTTTGGACTCTTATGTACCTTAAACATAATAATAATCATTCATGAAGACATAAAAAATGCAAAGTATACAGGGCAGACTGAGACTAATTAGGGCCCTGGGCAAATATTAGGGAAGGGCCCCCACTGTCTCACACTGACCAAAATGTAGGCAAATGAACATAGTAGCCTCCATATCTGTCCCCACCAGGCCCCCAACCTCGAAGGCCAGGACCCCCAGCGTCAAGGGCCAGCAACAAACGAACCACACATCCCCGAGCAACAAACCACACATCCACAAACACTCTGGGGCTAGGACCCTCACTAAACACACTTAAAGGGCCACTGAACCCAAAAAAAAATATTTCTTGATTCAGATAGAGCATGCCATTTTAAGCAACTTTCTAATTTACTCCTATTATCAAATGTTCTTCATTCTCTTGGTACCTTTATTTGAAATGCACGAATGTAAGTTTAGATGCCGGCCTATTTTTGGTGAACAACCTGGGTTGTTCTTGCTGATTGGTGGATAAATTAATCTATCAATAAAAAAGTGCTGTTCAGAGTCCTAAACCAAAAAAAAAGCTAAGATGTCTTCTTTTTCAAATAAAGATAGCAAGAGAACAAAGAAAAATTGATAATAAGAGTAAATTAAAAAGTTGCTTAAAATTGCATGCTCTATCTGAATCATGAAAGAAAAAAATTTGGGTTCAGTGTCCCTTTAACGGCTTAGTTACTGATAGGGCAGCTGTCAACCACAGCATAAGCAGCTCACCAGGCATCATGCCATTTGTGGGTCTCTTTACATGCTTGGCCCATAGTCCAGGTCGTATTTGCCCATCTGATCAGTCCGCCCCAGTATACAAAAAAAGACAAAATAGAGGATTACACTAACTAAAATTGTAATAAAATAAGCAATCTTTAAGACGAGAAGAAAACAAGTTGAGATTAGAGTCTGATTTTATTTCCATCTATACAAGTAATAATCGTACCTTATCCTTATGGAGAATCCTTTAAATATAGTTTCTATAAATGTTATCTGTATGTTAATGAGTTATTCTTAATGTTGATCCAATCACAATGAGACATTTTCACTGATTATCACCAGCATGAAAAATCGACAGACAACAATATCCGACTTACAACTGGGCAGCTGCCATATTGGATGTCATTAGGAAACAAAATCACGAAAGAGATACAAAAACAAGTGTAATGTGATGGTCAATCCCTCTATTACATAAGATGACACTGTATTTAGGTGGCTATTCTCTAAAACCACTTAAAGTGCCATAAAACATGTTGAGATCTGTGCATAATCTAAAAGGGGTAATTTAGTAAAAATAGTTTGCATAAAAAAATTGTTTAAAAAGTGCTGGCAAGTATTTTAAAATCATTTTCAAAAATAAGAAAAAAAAAGCTGTAGACCGATCCACCCCCCTTATTAGTGTTTAACATCAGAAACACAGGCATTGTATTTGAACTGAGCTCACATCAGCTTATTTGCTTCTAGACATGCTCCAGCAGATAACTGTTAAAGTCTTGCATTCTACCAAATCAATGGTAGATATAGATACAGCCATAGAAAGAAATGTGTGGGGGAAGTTAGAGCTGTACAATTAGAGCTGTACAATTCAGAAACTTAAAGGGACATTAAACCCACATTTTTTCTTTCATGATTCAGATGGAAAATACCATTTTAAACAACTTTCTAATTTACTTCTATCATCTAATTTGCTTCATTCTCTTGATATTCTTTCCTGAAAAGCATATCTAGATAGGCTCAGTAGCTTCTGATTGGTGGCTGCACATAGATGCCTCATGTGATTGGCTCACTCATGTGTATTGTTATTTCTTTAACAAACAATATCTAAAGAATGAAGCAAATTAGATAATAGAAGTAAATAGGAATGTTGTTTAAAATGTTATTCTCTACCTGAATCATGAAATCATTTTTTTGGGTTTAATGTCCCTTTAAAAAAGGTTAATTATATTTTGTCTCTATCCCAACTTGTTTATGTCCCTTTAAGAGCAAAAACATCCTAATTGTGCTGATGGGAAGAGAAGAACTGACTCTCCACTGTACTGATGTTAAATGGATGTTTTAAAGCATGCATTTGCCCAATAATAATAACATTTACTGTAGGGTCATGGTATTTTATTTTAGTGGAGCATTTTAAATGGTGAGGTAATACGGCCCATATGGGTGAGCCTCTACTGCAGTTTGCAAGCATTATTTTGTAGGTTCAGGACCTCTTGAAAAGGCTCTCACTTCATCTACTGTGGCCATTTGGGGACAGATATAAATTAGCTCATGCACTGATCAAGCAATCAATGTCTAGCATGTTGCAGGGTCATTGCTTTCTAAAGGAAACACTTTAGCCATTGTTGAGGTAAGTCAGAAAAAATAAATAATGTTTAGATTTAAATTACTGGAAAATAGCCAGAATAATTAATGAAAGTACTTTACAAAGATTAGTCTTGTCTAATGAAAGCAGCAAAGTCCACATTTACACTGAAGCTGGTCATTTTTTTCACAGGCTCATTAAAATAAAGATGTTAAAAATGATTCTCACTATTAGCCTATAACAAAGATGGTGGATTTTCCAGTCCCACCAGGCATATTAATTGATGGTAAGTTTTGTCTCCAGTTGAAGCCAATTAGTGCCATTAAATATTTAGGGGCTTGATTACAAGTGGGGCGGTATTTAACACTTCTGCTTGCGCTCTAACTCTGCTAGAAGAAAAGTTTTTGTGCGTGTTCAGTAGCGCTCGTCTTACAAGTTGAAAGTAAAAAAGTATTTGCGCTTATGCTAACCCGATGTGCACAAAAAGCTGAACTTCGTATATCACGATTGTGTTAACATATTATCCCTTAAAAGTCAATAGAGCAAAAAAAGAGGAAAAAAACCCTAACCCCCTACTCGCTTTCAAACCCGATCCGATATTCTCAAGTGCGCTAACCCAACATCAAAATATGATTTTTTCACATTCCAATATTCTAAATTTTGCAGAATATGTTCTATTTCTTCATAAATACATTTTTCTACATACTGTATATTTGATGGGGTATTAAATAGGAATATTGCAGAAATATGATTTTCAATGCATGTATATATATATATATATATATATATATATATATATATATATACAGGGAGTGCATAATTATTAGGCAAATGAGTATTTTGACCACATCATCCTCTTTATGCATGTTGTCTTACTCCAAGCTGTATAGGCTCGAAAGCCTACTACCAATTAAGCATATTAGGTGATGTGCATCTCTGTAATGAGAAGGGGTGTGGTCTAATGACATCAACACCCTATATCAGGTGTGCATAATTATTAGGCAACTTCCTTTCCTTTGGCAAAATGGGTCAAAAGAAGGACTTGACAGGCTCAGAAAAGTCAAAAATAGTGCGATATCTTGCAGAGGGATGCAGCACTCTTAAAATTGCAAAGCTTCTGAAGCGTGATCATCGAACAATCAAGCGTTTCATTCAAAATAGTCAACAGGGTCGCAAGAAGCGTGTGGAAAAACCAAGGCGCAAAATAACTGCCCATGAACTGAGAAAAGTCAAGCGTGCAGCTGCCAAGATGCCACTTGCCACCAGTTTGGCCATATTTCAGAGCTGCAACATCACTGGAGTGCCCAAAAGCACAAGGTGTGCAATACTCAGAGACATGGCCAAGGTAAGAAAGGCTGAAAGACGACCACCACTGAACAAGACACACAAGCTGAAACGTCAAGACTGGGCCAAGAAATATCTCAAGACTGATTTTTCTAAGGTTTTATGGACTGATGAAATGAGAGTGAGTCTTGATGGGCCAGATGGATGGGCCCGTGGCTGGATTGGTAAAGGGCAGAGAGCTCCAGTCCGACTCAGATGCCAGCAAGGTGGAGGTGGAGTACTGGTTTGGGCTGGTATCATCAAAGATGAGCTTGTGGGGCCTTTTCGGGTTGAGGATGGAGTCAAGCTCAACTCCCACTCCTACTGCCAGTTTCTGGAAGACACCTTCTTCAAGCAGTGGTACAGGAAGAAGTCTGCATCCTTCAAGAAAAACATGATTTTCATGCAGGACAATGCTCCATCACACACGTCCAAGTACTCCACAGCGTGGCTGGCAAGAAAGGGTATAAAACAAGAAAATCTAATGACATGGCCTCCTTGTTCACCTGATCTGAACCACATTGAGAACCTGTGGTCCATCATCAAATGTGAGATTTACAAGGAGGGAAAACAGTACACCTCTCTGAACAGTGTCTGGGAGGCTGTGGTTGCTGCTGCACGCAATGTTGATGGTGAACAGATCAAAACACTGACAGAATCCATGGATGGCAGGCTTTTGAGTGTCCTTGCAAAGAAAGGTGGCTATATTGGTCACTGATTTGTTTTTGTTTTGTTTTTGAATGTCAGAAATGTATATTTGTGAATGTTGAGATGTTATATTGGTTTCACTGGTAAAAATAAATAATTGAAATGGGTATATATTTGTTTTTTGTTAAGTTGCCTAATAATTATGCACAGTAATAGTCACCTGCACACACAGATATCCCCCTAAAATAGCTAAAACTAAAAATAAACTAAAAACTACTCCCAAAAATATTCAGCTTTGATATTAATGAGTTTTTTGGGTTCATTGAGAACATGGTTGTTGTTCAATAATAAAATTAATCCTCAAAAATACAACTTGCCTAATAATTCTGCACTCCCTGTATATATATATATATATATATATATATATATATATATATATATATATATATATATATATGTGTGTGTGTGTACATATGTATGTATTTATATGTCTGTAAATACATATATACACATATAAATACATACATAAACAGGTACACACATATAGATATAATTATATATATATATATATATATTTATATATATATGTGTGTGTGTATACATATTTAGACATGCATATGTATGTATCTCTTTGTTAAAGCCCTTTGCCTGCCTTTGAGCCCTTATAACTTTTTTGTACAGTATTTTTTTTAAATCATTTTATTAGATAGTGTTTACATGAGTGCAACTGTACTTTGTAATTTATTTTTTATGTGTTGAGTACATTTTTTTGTTTCACAGAACAGTTAATCAGAGCCCTGAGGACGTGGTAATCATTTCATTCTAGCAAAAATCTAATCTCTGGTTAATTTTCTGAGCTTGCGGTAGCAATAACCAGCCAAATTTGCCCGTTTGCGGGAGCGCAATAATTTAGCACTCCGCTTGTAATCTAGCACATTGTGTTTGCATTTAGTAGTGAATTCAACATGTACACAAAGCACTGTAAAATAGATCAACTAAACATAATGCCATTTGACAAAAATGTTTAAGAACAGACATCTATTTAAACATGATAACATTATACAACATAAGATTACGTTTAAACTGCTACGATCATCATTTACTTACCCACTGTGGGTATGTTTTATTTCACATACAACACCATACATTTTTATGCAGCATTCAATTTGAAATCTGCCAGGCACTTGGTAACGAGGACCTTGGCAATGCACAATCATTCAGCCATAACTGATCTCTTGATTTATAACTAGAGTAAGAGAAATAGTGAGACAAACATATCTACTTAAAGGGATAATAAACTTTTTTTTATTTCATGATGTTGAGATATAAACTGAAAATGCTCTTACAGTGTACTTGTAGCCTATATGCATTGTATGTTAACAGAAGTGGTAAATAACGTTTATTTTATGTTGTTACCTCCTCCTTCCTCCTGACACAGGAAGCAGAAGCAGTGTAGTATAATAAAGACATAGAAGCAAGAAGTGCCTGTGTGATTCTTCCTCCATCTTTATATAAAATAATTTATATATCTGGTTATCCTACCCTAATAATAACAGAATAGCAACAGGTTATGGGCCCAGGAGGGATGCAGGAAACCGATGGAGCAGACTTTACTTTGATGGAGATGAAAAAAATTATGAACTTTGGGAGACTAAGTTCTTGGGACATCTGAGATTGCTGAAGCTGAAAGAAACCATCCTGAGTTTGCCTGCAGACACTGAAGAAGAGGATGAAGATCACAGTAAGAATGAGGAAGCTTATGCTGAATTATATCAGTGTTTAGATAATAAAAGTTTGTCTCTGATTATGAGAGAAGCAGCTGATGATGGAAGAAAGGCTCTTCAAATATTGAGAGACTATTATGCAGGTTAAGGAATAATTAGTTTATACACTGAACTAACATCTCTTCAGAAAACTGTAAATGAGAGTGTGACAGACTATATTATACGTGCAGAGACAGCCATTACAGCACTGAGAAATGATGGAGAAACATTAAGCAACGGATTGTTAATTGCAATGATTTTGAAAGGTTTGCCTCAATCATTTAAACCATTTGCCATACACATTACACAGGGTGATGGAAAAGTAACTTTTGCAGAGTTTAAAACACAGTTGAGAAGTTTTGAGGATACTGAAAAATACTGCACTAGTAAAAATGAAGATAATGTGTTAAAAGTGAGTAACACAACTTCAAGATTTAAAGTGAGAAATGACTCTAACATTGTGTGTTACAATTGCGGCAAAAAGGGACACAGGGCCAGAGAGTGTTCAAACAATACAAATAAAGGGAACGGAGTAAAAGCCGGAATGGAACGGAACAGGCCGGAACAGGCCTTTTATGTAGGAAATTGATTTAAAATATAATGGGATGTGTTAGAGACTCTTGAGAACAATTTTAGGAACAAGAATATTTGTGATATAATAATTAATTAACCCTTTAACTACCAAAATAGTGTCCGGAACCAAACATAACAGCCCGGAACAGCACCTTCCCAGAAAACCAGATACACCAAATTCACAAGTCACATGTGACTAAATGTAATAAGTGTAATCAGACACAAACCATCCACAGAAACCATGTTCCAATACCCGTTCCGGTCTGTAAAACGCTTTTTCATGAAAAGTGACGGAACGGCACCTACCCAGCAAAATATACAGACCAAATTCACCAGCCACAAATAACTAGATGTGGTAAGTGTAATCAACCACAAACCATCCACAGAAACCATGTTCCAATACCCGTTCCGGCCTGTAAAACGCTTTTTCATGAAAAGTGACGGAACAGCACCTTAACAGCAAACCAGATACACCAAATTCACCAGTCACACATGACTAAATGTTATAAGTGTAATCAGCCACAAACCAACCACAGAAACCACATTATGATATCTGTTCCGGCCTTTAATACACTTTTTTATAAAAAGTGACGGAACGGCACCTTCCCAGCAAAATATACAGACCAAATTCACCAGCCACACATAACTAGATGTGATAAGTGTAATCAACCACAAACCATCCACAAAAACCACGTTCCAATACCCGTTCCGGCCTGTAAAACGCTTTTTCATGAAAAATGACGGAACAGCGCCTTACCAGCAAACCAGATACACCAAATTCACCAGTCACACATAACTAAATGTTATAAGTGTAATCAGCCACAAACCATCTACAGAAACCACTTAATGATATCTGTTCCGGCCTTTAATACACTTTTTTATAAAAAGTGATGGAACGGCACCTTCCCAGCAAAATATACAGACCAGATATCTTAATGTGGTTTCTGTGGATGGTTTGTGGCTGATTACACTTATAACATTTAGTCATGTGTGACTGGTGAATTTGGTGTATCTGGTTTGCTGGTAAGGTGCCGTTCCGTCACTTGTGTGACTGGTGAATTTGGTGTATCTTGTTTGCTGGTAAGGTGCCGTTCCGTCACTTTTCATGAAAAAGCGTTTTACAGGCCGGAACGGGTATTGGAACATGGTTTCCGTGGATGTTTGTGGTTGATTACACTTATCACATCTAGTTATGTGTGGCTGGTGAATTTGGTCTGTATATTTTGCTGGGAAGGTGCCGTTCCGTCACTTTTTATAAAAAAAGTGTATTAAAGGCCGGAACAGATATCATAATGTGGTTTCTGTGGTTGGTTTGTGGCTGATTACACTTATAACATTTAGTCATGTGTGACTGGTGAGTTTGGTGTATCTGGTTTGCTGGTAATGTGCTGTTCTGTCACTTTTCATGAAAAAGCGTTTTACAGGCCGGAACAGGTATTGGAACGTGGTTTCTGTGGATGTTTTGTGGTTGATTACACTTATCACATCTAGTTATGTGTGGCTGGTGAATTTGGTCTGTATATTTTGCTGGGAAGGTGCCGTTCCGTCACTTTTATAAAAAAAAGTGTATTAAAGGCCGGAACAGATATCATAATGTGGTTTCTGTGGGTGGTTTGTGGCTGATTACACTTATAACATTTAGTTATGTGTAATTGGTGAATTTGGTGTATCTGGTTTTCTGGTAAGGTGCCGTTCCGTCACTTTTCACGAAAAAGCGTTATACAGGCCGGAACGGCTATTGGAACGTGGTTTCTGTGGATGGTTTGTGGTTGATTACACTTACCACATCTAGTTATTTGTGGCTGGTGAATTTGGTCTGTATATTTTGCTGGGTAGGTGCCGTTCCGTCACTTTTCATGAAAAAGCGTTTTACAGGCCGGAACGGGTATTGGAATGTGGTTTCTGTGGATGGTTTGTGGCTGATTACACTTATTACATTTAGTCACATGTGACTTGTGAATTTGGTGTATCTGGTTTCCTGGGAAGGTGCTGTTCCGGGCTGTTATGTTTGGTTCCGGACACTATTTTGGTAGTTAAAGCGTTAATTAATTATTATATCACAAATATTCTTGTTCCTAAAATTGTTCTCAAGAGTCTCTAATACATCCCATTATATTTTAAATCAATTTTCTTCGTAAAAGGCCTGTTCCGGCCTGTTCCGTTCCGTTCCGGCTTTTACACCGTTCCCAAATAAAGGTCAATCACTGTGGTGTAGCTATTGCAAGAGCCCAACACACAAAGATCCAAATTGCAGGAGCAAAAAGAGAGACAATGTCAGGCAAGCAACAGATGAAGCAGACGACAGACACTCATTTGCTTTCAAAATTAAAGATAACCAGCTAGATGGGATAATACCAAAAGGACTAATGGTTGATACAGGAGCAACATCCCATATAATTACTGATATTAGAAAGTTTAAGAACTTTGACAAAACGTTTAAACCGGAGAAACATACAATGGAGCTCGCAGATGGGAAAAAGACAACAGGCGTGGCACTGAGAAGAGGCGATGCGGAGGTTTGTCTACTTGACAGCGAGGGAAACCGAATGAAGATGACACTGAAGAATGCATTGTACATACCTACATATCCTCAAGACATCTTTTCTGTAGAGACAGCAACAAACAGTGGAGCATCAGATAACTTCCAGCAAGGCAGGAATGAACTCATTCATAAGAACGGTACCAAATTCACGATCCAGAAATACAGTAGACTTTACTATCTGAATACTTTTGTTGAAAATGATGACAGTTGTCATGGATGTTATGATATTCAAATGTGGCATGACATTTTAGGTCACTGTAATTATGATGATATTGCAAAACTACAAAATGTGGTAGAAGGAATGACAATTAAAGGTAAGATTGATAAGTCTAGTCTAAACTGTGAAGTTTGCACTCAGGGAAAATTTGTTCAGAGTAGGAACAGAGAACCTGATACCCGAGCCACAGCTACATTAGAACTAGTACATACTGATTTAGCAGGTACTATAGAATCACAAGCTAGAGAATGTTTCAGATACACAATATCATTCACTGATGATTATTCTGGTGAACTATTTGTATATTTTCTGAAAAACAAGAATGATGCAGTGTTAGCCACTGAAAGGTTTATTGCTGACACAGCCCCATATGGAGTCTTAAAATGTATAAGATCTGACAATCGTACTCAGTTTGTAGCAAATAGTTTTAAGTCACTGCTAAGTAAGCGAGGCATAAGACATGAGACCTCAGCACCTTACTCACCCCATCAGAATGGGACTGCTGAGAGAAATTGGAGAACGCTATTTGAAATGGCAAGATGTCTGTTAGTTGAGAGTAAATTACCAAAAGAGTTATGGACATATGCAGTAATGACTGCCGCTCATATTCGAAACAGGTGCTTTAATAACCGGTTAGCACAAACCCCTTATTACCTTTTGACAGGCAAATAACCTAACCTTTCTAAGATGAGAGTTTTTGGGTCAGAATGTTTTGCATACAAATATGACAGAAATAAACTAGATTCAAAATGTGAGAGAGGGATTTTTATTGGATATGACAAGAACAGCCCCTCTTATCTAGTGTTTTATCCAGACACTGGAAAGGTCCTTAAACACAGGCTTGTGAGGTTTATCACAAAGAAAGTTGTTGAAAGACAGACTCAAACTGATCTGTTACATGATGATGAGTATTGCCATAGGGAGGACTATGCACCCACTATACTAAAGACTAATCAGACTGAAATTGAGTGTCCAGAGATAGTCCAAATTTCTGAAATAGAAACTTTGAAGAGGGAGAACAATGGACAGGCAGGGAGTGACCATAATACATGTTACCCTAAAAGAGACAGAAAAACTCCTCAATACTTGGAAGACTATGTTTCAGATTTTGAATGTGATGATCAGATAGTAACAAACATTGATTATTGTTACAGAGTGTTTGATGTACCACAAACCTTTAAAGATGCTATGAGCTCACCTCAGTCACAGAATTGGTTGAATGCTATGACAGAGGAAATGGATTCACTAAGAGAGAATGACACATTCACTTTGACCATTTTACCAGAAGGTAAACGTTCAGTGGGCGGTCGATGGGTATATGCATTAAAAAACAATGTTGATGGATCAGAAACATACAAAGCCAGATATGTTTCTAAAGGTTATAGTTAAAGGGACAGTCTAGTCAAAACTAAACTTTCATGATTCAGATAGGGCATGCAATTTTAAACAACTTTCCTATTTACTTTTATCATCAAATTTGCTTTGTTCCCTTGGTGGTATTTTTGAAAAGCTAAACCTAGCTAGGCTCAAACTGATTTCTAGACGGTTGAAAACCGCCTCCTAGCTCAGAGCATTTTGAAAGTTTTTCACAGTTAGACTGTGCTAGTTCACATGTGTCATATAGATAACATTGTGCTCACTCCCGTGAAGTTATTTAGGAGTCTTCACTGATTGACTACACTGCATGTCTGTCAAAGGCACTTAGATAAGGAGGCTGTCTGCAAAGGCTTAGAAACAAGGTAATCACAGAGGTAAAAAGTATATTAATATAACTGTGTTGGTTATGCAAAAACAGGGAATGGGTAATAAAGGGATTATCTATCTTTTTAAATAAGAAACATTTTGGTGTAGACTGTCCCTTTAAGTAAAGGGAATTGATTACAAGGAAGTTTTTTCTCCAACTGCAAATATTACATCAGTCAGTACGTATTTTATGCAACTGGCAGCACAGTATGATTTACTTCTTCACCAGATGGATGTGAAAACAGCCTACTTACATGCCCCAATTGATTGTGAGATTTATATGGAACAACCTGTAGGATTTGAGGTAAAGTGCAAACAAAATGAGAAACTAGTTTTAAAATTGAACAAGTCATTGTATGGTCTAAAACAATCAGGTAGAAATTGGAACAAGATGCTGAATGATTATTTAAATGAGAATGGGTTTGAAAAAAATCCAGCAGACCACTGTGTATATGTCAAACAATTTGGACATGATAGAGTAATACTGTTAATATGGGTTGATGATCTAATTATCGGTGCCAATAAAGAAACAGTACTTAATGACGTGAAAAAAATGCTTACAGCAAAATTTAAGATGAAAGATCTTGGAAGGATCAAACATTTCCTAGGTATTGATTTTGAACAAAGTGATGGTTTGGTAAAGATGAACCAAAAGAGATACAGATTAAAGATTCTGGAGAAGTTTGGAATGATAGATTGTAAACCCAGATCGACACCATGTGAGCAAAAACTAGACCAAAATGATCACAATGATCCAGTAGATGCAAGAAAATATCGAGAGATAGTAGGTAGCTTGCTGTATGTTATGACCTGTACAAGGCCAGATTTAAGCTGGGTAATCAGTAAACTGTCACAATACTTATCAGAGCCAAAGGAACAATATCTAACCACAGCTAAGCATGTGATGAGGTACTTAAAGCGTACTACTGACTATGAGTTGTGCTACAGAAAATGTAGTGAATCTTGAAACTCGAGGCGTATAGTGATGCCGATTGGGCCTCTGATGTGAATGATAGGAGGAGTATGACTGGATACTGCTTTAGCCTCACCAAGGCCTAGATTTGGAGTTCGGCGGTAGCCGTCAAAACCAGCGTTAGAGGCTCCTAACGCTGGTTTTGGCCGCCCGCTGGTATTTGGAGTCAGTGATTAAAGGGTCTAACGCTCACTTTTCAGCCGCGACTTTTCCATACCGCAGATCCCCCTACGCCATTTGCGTAGCCTATCTTTTCAATGGGATCTTTCTAACGCCGGTATTTAGAGTCGTTTCCGAAGTGAGCGTTAGAGCTCTAACGACAAAACTCCAGCCGCCTGAAAATAGCAGGAGTTAAGAGCTTTCTGGCTAACGCCGGTTCATAAAGCTCTTAACTACTGTACCCTAAAGTACACTAACACCCATAAACTACCTATGTACCCCTAAACCGAGGTCCCCCCACACCGCCGCCACTCGATTAAAATTTTTAACCCCTAATCTGCCGACCGACACCTACGTTATATTTATGTACCCCTAATCTGCTGCCCCTAACCCCGCCGACCCCTGTATTACATTTATTAACCCCTAACTTGCCCCCCACAACGTCGCCGCCAGCTACTTAAAATAATTAACCCCTAATCTTCCGACCGCAAATCGCCGCCACCTACGTTATCCCTATGTACCCCTAATCTGCTGCTCCTAACATCGCCGACCCCTATATTATATTTATTAACCCCTAATCTGCCCCCCTCAACGTCGCCGACACCTGCCTACACTTATTAACCCCTAATCTGCCGAGCGGACCTGAGCGCTACTATAATAAATGTATTAACCCCTAATCCGCCTCACTAACCCTATCATAAATAGTATTAACCCCTAATCTGCCCTCCCTAACATCGCCGACACCTAACTTCAATTATTAACCCCTAATCTGCCGACCGGAGCTCACCGCTATTCTAATAAATGTATTAACCCCTAAAGCTAAGTCTAACCCTAACACTAACACCCCCCTAAGTTAAATATAATATTTATCTAACTAAATAAATTAACTCTTATTAAATAACTTATTTCTATTTAAAGCTAAATACAGGTGGCCCTCGTTTTACAACGGTTCAATTTACACCGTTTCAGAATAACAACCTTTTTTTTCCAGTCATGTGACTGCTATTGAAAAGCATTGAAAAGCAGTGCATTTATTAAAATAGCCAGTAGGTGAAGCTGTCCGCTTGTGATGCAGCAAAGCCAAGTAAGCTGAAATTAATCAGTTTAACCAGACCTGAGCTATCGAGCAGATTTCAAAGGAACAAATATAAATCAGCCCAGATTGGAATGCATAGAAAGAACTGTTTGCAGAAAAATGCAAGTGAAGTCTGTGTTGTGTGATTATTTTATTAGGTTTATAATGCTGTTTAGCAAATGTTTTTGTTCATTTAACTTAGTTTAATTATATATTCTGTGTTGTGTGATTATTTAATTAGGTTTATAATGCTGTTTAGCATTTAAAGTCTTCATTTCAAAGCTTTAAAAATAATGTATTAGGTGTTACTTATGACAATTTTGAGTGGGGCCTGGAATCTAACTCCCTCACTTCCCATTGACTTACATTATAAACTGGGTTTCAATTTACAACGGTTTCGATTTACAACCATTCCTTCTGGAACCTAACCCCGGCGTAAACTGAGGGCTACCTGTACTTACCTGTAAAATAAATCCTAATATAGCTACAATATAAATTATAATTATATTATAGCTATTTTAGGATTAATATTTATTTTACAGGCAACTTTGTAATTATTTTAACCAGGTACAATAGCTATTAAATAGTTAAGAACTATTTAATAGTTACCTAGTTAAAATAATAACAAATTTACCTGTAAAATAAATCCTAACCTAAGTTATAATTAAACCTAACACTACCCTATCAATAAAATAATTAAATAAACTACCTACAATTACCTACAATTAACCTAACACTACACTATCAATAAATTAATTAAACACAATTCCTACAAATAAATACAATTAAATAAACTAGCTAAAGTACAAAAAATAAAAAAGAACTAAGTTACAGAAAATAAAAAAATATTTACAAACATAAGAAAAATATTACAACAATTTTAAACTAATTACACCTACTCTAAGCCCCCTAATAAAATAACAAAGCCCCCCAAAATAAAAAATTCCCTACCCTATTCTAAATTAAAAAAGTTACAAGCTCTTTTACCTTACCAGCCCTGAACAGGGCCCTTTGCGGGGCATGCCCCAAGAATTTCAGCTCTTTTGCCTGTAAAAAAAAACATACAATACCCCCCCCCCAACATTACAACCCACCACCCACATACCCCTAATCTAACCCAAACCCCCTTAAAGAAACCTAACACTAAGCCCCTGAAGATCTTCCTACCTTGTCTTCACCATACCAGGTTCACCGATCCGTCCTGGCTCCAACATCTTCATCCAACCCAAGCGGGGGTTGGCGATCCATAATCCGGTCCAGAAGAGGCTCCAAAGTCTTCCTCCTATCCGGCAAGAAGAGGACATCCGGACCGGCAAACATCTTCTCCAAGCGGCATCTTCGATCTTCTTCCATCCGGAGCGAAGCGGCAGGATCCTGAAGACATCCAGCGCGGAACATCCATCCGGACCGACGACTGAACGACGAATGACTGTTCCTTTAAGGGACGTCATCCAAGATGGCGTCCCTCGAATTCCGATTGGCTGATAGGATTCTATCAGCCAATCGGAATTAAGGTAGGAATTTTCTGATTGGCTGATGGAATCAGCCAATCAGAATCAAGTTCAATCCGATTGGCTGATCCAATCAGCCAATCAGATTGAGCTCGCATTCTATTGGCTGATCGGAACAGCCAATAGAATGCGAGCTCAATCTGATTGGCTGATTGGATCAGCCAATCGGATTGAACTTGATTCTGATTGGCTGATTCCATCAGCCAATCAGAAAATTCCTACCTTAATTCCGATTGGCTGATAGAATCCTATCAGCCAATCGGAATTCGAGGGACGCCATCTTGGATGACGTCCCTTAAAGGAACAGTCATTCGTCGTTCAGTCGTCGGTCCGGATGGATGTTCCGCGCTGGATGTCTTCAGGATCCTGCCGCTTCGCTCCGGATGGAAGAAGATCGAAGATGCCGCTTGGAGAAGATGTTTGCCGGTCCGGATGTCCTCTTCTTGCCGGATAGGAGGAAGACTTTGGAGCCTCTTCTGGACCGGATTATGGATCGCCAACCCCCGCTTGGGTTGGATGAAGATGTTGGAGCCAGGACGGATCGGTGAACCTGGTATGGTGAAGACAAGGTAGGAAGATCTTCAGGGGCTTAGTGTTAGGTTTCTTTAAGGGGGTTTGGGTTAGATTAGGGGTATGTGGGTGGTGGGTTGTAATGTTGGGGGGGGGGTATTGTATGTTTTTTTTTACAGGCAAAAGAGCTGAAATTCTTGGGGCATGCCCCGCAAAGGGCCCTGTTCAGGGCTGGTAAGGTAAAAGAGCTTGTAACTTTTTTAATTTAGAATAGGGTAGGGAATTTTTTATTTTGGGGGGCTTTGTTATTTTATTAGGGGGCTTAGAGTAGGTGTAATTAGTTTAAAATTGTTGTAATATTTTTCTTATGTTTGTAAATATTTTTTTATTTTCTGTAACTTAGTTCTTTTTTATTTTTTGTACTTTAGCTAGTTTATTTAATTGTATTTATTTGTAGGAATTGTGTTTAATTAATTTATTGATAGTGTAGTGTTAGGTTAATTGTAGGTAATTGTAGGTAGTTTATTTAATTATTTTATTGATAGGGTAGTGTTAGGTTTAATTATAACTTAGGTTAGGATTTATTTTACAGGTAAATTTGTTATTATTTTAACTAGGTAACTATTAAATAGTTCTTAACTATTTAATAGCTATTGTACCTGGTTAAAATAATTACAAAGTTGCCTGTAAAATAAATATTAATCCTAAAATAGCTATAATATAATTATAATTTATATTGTAGCTATATTAGGATTTATTTTACAGGTAAGTATTTAGCTTTAAATAGGAATAATTTATTTAATAAGAGTTAATTTATTTCGTTAGATTTAAATTATATTTAACTTAGGGGGGTGTTAGTGTTAGGGTTAGACTTAGCTTTAGGGGTTAATCCATTTATTAGAATAGCGGTGAGCTCCGATCGGAAGATTAGGGGTTAATAATTGAAGTTAGGTGTCGGCGATGTTAGGGAGGGCAGATTAGGGGTTAATACTATTTATGATAGGGTTAGTGAGGCGGATTAGGGGTTAATAACTTTATTATAGTAGCGCTCAGGTCCGCTCGGCAGATTAGGGGTTAATAAGTGTAGGCAGGTGTCGGCGACGTTGTGGGGGGCAGGTTAGGGGTTAATAAATATAATATAGGGGTCGGCGGTGTTAGGGGTAGCAGATTAGGGGTACATAGGGATAACGTAGGTGGCGGCGGTTTACGGAGCGGCAGATTAGGGGTTTAAAAAAATATGCAGGGGTCAGCGATAGCGGCGGCGGCAGATTAGGGGTTAATAAGTGTAAGGTTAGGGGTGTTTAGACTCGGGGTACATGTTAGAGTGTTAGGTGCAGACGTAGGAAGTGTTTCCCCATAGGAAACAATGGGGCTGCGTTAGGAGCTGAACGCTGCTTTTTTGCAGGTGTTAGGTTTTTTTTCAGCTCAAACAGCCCCATTGTTTCCTATGGGGGAATCGTGCACGAGCACGTTTTTGAGGCCGGCCGCGTCCGTAAGCAACTCTGGTATCGAGAGTTGCATTTGCGGTAAAAATGCTCTACGCTCCTTTTTTGGAGCCTAACGCAGCATTTGTTTGAACTCTCGATACCAGAGTTAATTTTATGGTGCGGCCAGAAAAAAGCCCGCGGAGCGTTAACAGCCCTTTTACCGCCGAACTCCAAATCTAGGCCCAAGAATGGTCCACTGATTGCATGGAAATCAAAGAAACAGCCCACAGTAGCTTTATCTACATGTGAAGCTGAATACATGGCATTGGCTGCGACTACACAGGAAAGTCTATACCTTATGCAGTTACTCAAAGGAATGGATAAAGGGTGTCATTATGAACCAATACAAATCTTTGGAGACAATCAGGGTTCAATTGCTCTTTACAGGAATCCTGTTTGCCGTCAGAGATGTAAACACATTGATATCAAGTACCACTTCATTAGATCAGTGATCAGTGAAGGTAACATTGTTCTTGAGTATTGTCCAACTAACAAGATGGTAGCAGATGTTATGACAAAGTCTGCAACAAAATTCAAGTTAGAAAAGTTTTTGAGTTATATGTTTGGAATGTAAGTCATGTAATGTATGAATATGTTTAAAAGGGGAAACATGCAAAACGAAACACTTGAGAGCAAGTGGGGGTGTTGAGATATAAACTGAAAGTGCTCTTACAGTGTTGTAGCCTATATACATTGTATGTTAACAGAAGTGTAAATAAAGTTTATTTTATGTTGTTACCTCCTCCTTCCTCCTGACACAGGAAGCAGAAGCAGTGTAGTAAAATAAAGACATAGAAGCAAGAAGTGCCTGTGTGATTTTTCCTCCATCTTTATATAAAATAATTTATATATCCGGTTATCCTACCCTAATAATAACAGAATGGCTACACACGATTCAGATAGAACATGCAGTTTTAAGCAACTTTCTAATTTACTCCTATTATCATTTTTTCTTCATTCTCTTGCTATCTTTATTTGAAAAAGCAGGAATCTAAGCTAAGGAGCCAGACAATTTTTGATTCAGCACCCTGAATAATGATTGCTGATTGGTGGCTACATTTAACCACCAATCAGCAAACTCAACCCAAGTGCTGAACCAAAAATGGGCTGTCTCCTAAGTTTAAATTCTTCCTCTTCAAATAAAGATAGCAAGAGAAGAAAGAATATTTGATAGTATCAGTAAACAAGAACATTTCTTAAAATTGCATGCTCTATCTGAATCATGAAAGAAAACAATTGGGTTTAGTATCCCTTTAAGTTCATAACCTTTAAAAATCAATATATTTAGATGCATGATGATTCAAGTGTCTGACATTTTAGAAAGAGCAAAACCCACGTATCAGACTTGGCAGGTGCACACAACAGCTTACGTTAAAGGGGCTTGATATGGTAAATAGAAATGCACATATGATCAAAGGACTGAATAAATAAAACAAGATTGCAGGAAACATATACGAGGACGAATACTGAATAAGCAATTGAGTATTATGTTTTCTAAAGCAACAATAATATTTCAGCTAACACATTTAATGGTTGCAGATGAGCCTTTTCAATGTTGACTAGATCAAAATCCACTCTTTTCACTGTTTATCAGCAACACTTGTTTCCTTATCTGTTTGACAACAAATTGTCCTATACTTAATGACACATATAAACGTAAATCGTCCACAAACCAAAAAGAGGAGCACTGTGCTCCTCTTAGATTGTGGACGATTTACCTTGGAACACGAGTGAGCATGTCATCAGGGATTCCCCTCCAACTTCCACCCCCATCGTCACCATGAAGAGACCACATTGAGAAGACTAAAAAGGCTGCATCAGAATGATGATGTCATCTGCCGCCGTTTGAGACACCGAAGAGGGGACCCGCATTTGGCCAAGAGGCAGAGGGAGATGATCAACTTTATCTGCACCGTAGTGTGTGTGTTGCAGCTTAGCCAAGAGGCCAGCGGGGTTTCCCCCAGGACCGGTAGTCACGAGATGACAGAGTGAAATAAGGAGTCTTGCGGTGCATGCTTGTTGGTGAGACGGAGGTGGGGGTTTCAAGATGTTGTTTATGCATCAGTGTTAGTATTATAAAATATTACGGACTAGCTTGGGCTGCTAGATAGGTGCCATCTAACCGTTTTTTGGCTGCTATTTTGACACATATACATGGCCATATATTCCACTTATCAAATCTTATGGGACTTAATAAATCCCAACACTTTGACTTATCACCAAGTACCCCAAAATGTTTTTGAATGTAACATTAATTACCCCCTTATTGTTGGATGGTATTAGGAAATAACATTACCAAACAGATATATATTTTACCTGCTCAATTAATTAAAATAAAAAAATAATCACTATGAACACTTTTACACTAACACAAATTTGCAAAATTGATAATCCAACATTCACACATGCCCATTATGTCCATAGTGCCCCAGTTCAAAGACATACACACATATTTCTATGGTTCTGGAGCACAAATTGTATACATGTAACCTATTAGTATCCCTATTAGCATCCTATTAGCAAATAAAAAAATAATCACTATGAACACTTTTACACTAATACAAATTTGCAAAATTGATAATCCAACATTCACACATGCCCATTATGTCCATAGTGCCCCAGTTCAAAGACATACACACATATTTCTATGGTTCTGGAGCACAAATTGTATACATGTAACCTATTAGCATCCCAGGCTATTAAAAGGGTCAGTAAACATGTGACTAAACATATAGGGACAGATTATGAGTAAATTGGGCTTTCAAGAGCGTGATATTTGCTCTCCTCTCGTAATACCAGCGCAGGAATTGTGTGCTGGTATTTTAAGTGTCCCACAATGTGAATGTGACCTCATGTTAGCTTTGCATGGAAGTTTTGTGCTCAATAGAGCGCACTTCCATAGGCTACAATGGGAGCCTCATTCTCATGCCGAGAGAATTGGCATTAGAACTAGTGCAGAGAAGGGGTAAGTTGCGCCGCAATGGCAGCAAATTGTAAATGTATATACTTATATATTTATGTGTTAATACTGTATGTGTACACACATATTAACTGGCAAATGGCGTTGTTAGTTATTATAAAGCAGTAGATGAATTGTTTAGTTTGGAGTATGCCTTTAATTCAGGGTAACATACTAAATCCCCAGTTTAATCATCCTACCAGATGCCCCCTAAAATAACAAGGCATAAAGCAATAAGACAAATGAGTTTGAGAGAAAAAGCATTTCATTCCAAATTGTTGTTGCCAGTTACAAGACCCCTTATAAAGTTTAAATATTTTAAATAAACTACTATACAAGTTATAAGCTTTTTCATATTTAGTCAACAAGTGAGACAATTATTTAGGCTTTTGTATACAATATGTATTAATTTCTAAAAAAATTGGGTTGTTGTACTGATCAATTTTGTAGCTGTGAAAGGGTTAAAATGTTGCAGCAGACATTCAATTAATTAAATAATTAAATAATTAAAATCTGTTAAGTGTTAGCCAATAATAACATGTCTTGTGCCTTTATA
Source organism: Bombina bombina (assembly GCF_027579735.1). NCBI lineage: Eukaryota > Metazoa > Chordata > Amphibia > Anura > Bombinatoridae > Bombina > Bombina bombina. The sequence goes on along the minus strand of NC_069503.1, from coordinate 140,131,256 downwards.
TTGTGAAAGAAGGCATAGCACATTAGGCAATGATTACTGCTCACTGAGCCGAAACGCGTAAGCCGAGTGCTTTGCCTGCTGCAACTTGCATTGTAAAGGTGCTTCCCATATGTGTTTTTTAACTACAAGTTTCAAATTAAAGTTGGATTTTACTTCCTGGAACGGATCAACTCTTTTCTTCTATATATCTACACACATATTAACACATAAATATATATGTATTTAAGCATATACATATATATTTACAGGTAAAACACAGTTCCCATAGACTGCAATCTCAAGGCACTTTTCAGTGCCGTTTTTTTCTAACACCCCACAGCCTCCACTTTTAACTCCTTATAGCTGCTTAGTGCAGTTTTTTTAATTAAAAACAATTCTAATATTTTTTATTTATAAAATTAATTTTCTGAGCGCTAATTGCTACAGATAGATAGATAGATAGATAGATAGATAGATAGATAGATAGATTTTCTATGAAAGTTCTTTATTTATTTATTGCTAAAAACTAAAAAAAATGTCATGTAGTTGTTGGACCAGACTGATTATTTTTTTTCACTGCTTACATTTTCCTTGTTATCATACAGTATTAGAGCATGTATCTCTTTCTTTCTCATAGTTGTGCATCCTCATGGCTATTTATAAATTCAGAAATCAAATTATTGCTTCTGGACAAAGATCAAGCAAGTTACTGTTAATTTACTAATCTAAGTTCTCATTAACATTTTCTTTCTCGCCCACACAGCATTTTTGTAAGCTATTTGTCTGCACTTGCTTTGAAACAAACACGCATTCATTACAGAGTTGGATGCAACAACAAGGAGAGGACAGAGCCTATAAACTTTGCAAGGAAACCGGTGAATAAAGGATTCTGTCTACATAAGGAAAAGGTATAATTCTTATTTTGGATACATAAAGTTAAAATCAGACCCTTTGGTGCCAGTTTAACAAGGGCAGAATGGCCCTGAATGTAACTGTTTCCTGTGCGAGTCTTCAGTCTTAACTCATCCGCCAGCTCTGAGGTGGCGGACAGAAATCTGCCTGATCGTATACGATCGGATTGATTTACGCCCCCTGCTAGTGGCCGATTGGCAATGAAAAACCTCCGGGGGTCGGCATTGCACAAGCAGTTCACCAGAACTGCTTGTGCAATTTTAAATGCCGACAGCATATGATGTCGTCATTTAGCGATGCAAGGTGGACATGATTCGCTCTAGCGAATCATGCCCACCCGGGGTATGATAAATCTACACCTTTGTCTTTATTGTACACTTTTTTATCTTTTAATAATGGTTACTATCGAAATCAATTTTGAACACAATCAAAATCCTTTAGAAAAAAAAGTATGTGATTGTTTTGAACAAGCAATTACCATTTAAAGGGACAGTCTATTTCAGAATTTTTATTGTTGAAAAAGATAGATAATCTCTTTATTACCCATTCCACCATTTTGCACAACCAACATGGTCATATTAATATACTTTTTACCTCTGTGATTACCGTGTACCTAATTTTCTGCAGACTGCCCCCTTATCTCAGTGCTTTTGACAGACTTGCATTTTAGCCAATAAGTGCTAAATCATAAGTAGCTCCTCGGGAGTGAGCACAATGTTATCTATATGGCACACATTAACTAGCACTGTCTAGCAGTGAAACACTTTCAAAAGGCACTTAGATAAGAGGCAGCCTTCAAGGGCTTAGAAATTGGCATATGAGCCTACCTAGGTTTAGCTTTCAACAAAGAATACCTTTAGAACAAAGCAAAGTTTAATTTTGGCTAGCCTGTCCCTTTAAGGGAATATCTGTAGATAAATCATTAGATGTGTTTTTCTAAAGGATTGCGATTGGCCTGGGGATTACTTATTAAACTGCTGGAATATATAAACATGAATGGTTTGGGGATGCATTTTGTGGCTTCATATACTATGTCATTAAGCACATATTTGGTGTGTTTTCATTTGAAAGACAATCAGCTAGATTATGAGTTTGGCGTTATGAGTAAAAAAGCAGTATTATGGCCCATAACGCTGCTTTTTCCCTAACGCTGCTATTACGAGTCTTGTCGGTATAGGTGTACCGCACACCTTTTAGCCTGTCACGCAACGTCAGTACCGCACTTTTAAAAAATCATTTTTCAATGGGACTCCCATAGCACCGGTATAACGAGTTTGCTTGGGAGGCTAAAACTTGAACGATACACCCCATACTAACAAGATCCGTACCGCCATCTAAAGTCAGTAGTTATGAGTTTTACGTTACAAATCTGTAACATAAAACTCATAACTAAAGTGTTAAAAAGTGCACTAACACCCATAAACTACCTATTAACCACTAAACCGCCATCCTCCAGCATTGCAAACACTATTTAAATATTATTAACCCCTAATCTGCCGTCCGCCCACACAGCCGCTATGATAAACCTATTAACCCCTAAACCGCAAGCCCCCACAACGAAATATACTTAAATAAACTATTAACCCCTAAACTGAAAGCCCCCCCAATGAGATATACTAAAATAAACTATTAACCCCTAAACCTAACGACCCCTAACTTTATATTAAAATTACAATTTCCCTATCTTAAATTAAATTAATACTTACCTGCCAAATTAAATAAATTAATTTTAAACTAACAATTAAATGAAGATTATTATTTAACTAACTACCAACTAAATTAAACTAAACTACACATTAAAAAATCCTAATACTACTCAAAAAAAAGTATCTAATTACGAAAAAAACTAAATCAATTACAAAAAAAACAAATACTGAATTACGAAAAATAAGAAACAAATTATCAAAAGTAAAAAAGAATTACACCTAATCTAATAGCCTTATCAAAATAAAAAAGCCCCCCCCCCCAAAATAAAATAAACCCTAGCCTACAATAAACTACCAATGGCCCTTAAACAGGCCTTTTGTGGGGCATTGCCCCACATAATTCAGCTCTTTTACCTGTAAAAAAAAATACAAACATCCCCCCAACAGTAAAACCCACCACCCCCACAACCAACAACCCCCAAATAAAATAGCTATCTAAAAAAAAATCTAAGATCCCCATTGGCCTGAAAAGTGCATTTGCATGGGCATTGCCTTTTAAACGAAATTTAGCTCTTTTACATGCCCAGACCCTAATTTAAAAATAAAACCCACCCAAAAAAACCTTAAATAAATACTAACACTAACCCCCAACGATCCACTTACAGTTATTGAAGTCCCGCTTGAAGGATCCATCCAGCCGGCAAGAAGTCATTATTCAAGCGGCCTCTTAGATCTTCATCCAGCCGGCGAAGTCCTCATCCTGGCAGCATCTTCTATCTTCATCCATCCGGCGCAGAGCGGGTCCGTCCTGAAGACATCTGGCGCAGAGCATCCTCTTCATATGGTCGCCACCGTAAACTGGAACTTCAATGCAAGTGACGTCATCCAAGATGACGTCCCTTGCATTTCTATTGGCTGAAATATTTTAATCAGCCAATAGGATTAGAGTTGCTAAAATCCTATTGGCTGTTCCAATCAGCCAATAGGATTTGAGCAGCTCTCATTCTATTTTCTGGAACAGCCAATAGGATGAGAGCTGCTCAAATCCTATTGGCTGCTTGGAACAGCCAATAGGATTTTAGCAGCTCTAATGCTATTGGCTGATTGAAATATTTCAGCCAATAGGAATGCAAGGGACGTCACTTGCATTGAAGTTCCAGTTTACGACGACAACCGTAGGAAGAGGATGCTCCGTGCTGGATTTCTTCAGGATGGACCCGCTCTGCACCGGATGGATGAAAATAGAAGATGCTGTATGGATGAAGACTTTTTGCCGCCTGGATGAGGACTTTGCCGGCTGGATGAAGATCGAAGAGGCTGCCTGGATGAAGACTTCTTGCTGCATGGATGATGACTTCACCGGCTGCATGGATCCTTCAAGCGGGACTTCAAGATCTGTAAGTGGATCGTCGGGGGTTAGTGTTAGGTTTTATAAGGGTTTTTTGGGTGGGTTTTATTTTTAGTTTAGGGTCTGGGCATGTAAAAGAGCTAAATTCTCTTTTAAGGGCAATGTCCATACAAATGCCCTTTTCAGTGCAATGGGAAGCTTAGTTTTTTTTAGATAGTTATTTTATTTGGGGTGGTTGGTTGTGGGAGTGGTGGGTTTTACTGTTGGGGGGGTGTTTTTATTTTTTTTACATGTAAAAGAGCTGATTTATTTGGGGCAATGCACCACAAAAGGCCCTATTAAGGACCCTTGGTAGTTTATTGTAGGCTGGAGGGGTGGTTATTTTTTATTTTATTTTTTATTTTGATAGGGCTATTAGATTAGGTGTAATTCTTTTTTATTTTTGATAATTTGTTTCTTATTTTTTGTAATTTAGTTTTGGTTTTTTTATGTAATTTAGTTATTTTTATTTTTAGTAATTTTAGTGTTTTTGACATCGGGAGCGGCAGATTAAGGGTTAATAGTTTTATGTAGGTGGCAGCAATGTTGGGGGCGGCAGATTATGGGTTAATAACTGTTTGTATTTTTTTGGCGGCTCTCCCCATTGATGTCTATGGGGAAATTGTGCACGAGCACGTCAAAGCAGCGCTTGTTTTCGTTGCAGTATGGAGCTCAACGCAACCATTTCGCCCTTGCAAGCCTGCTTTTTCAACCCTGTAATACCAGCGCTATAGGGAGGTGAATTAACGCTGCTTTTGTGGCGGTCGTTAAAATCCCTAGAGCGCTCAAAACTCGTAATCTATCTGAATATTATTAGCAATATGTGTCGATCACAATAGGAAAATACATCCAATGATTTATCAGCATTAATCCACATATATTTTAAAGGTAATGTTTTTCTTTGATACCTGCACTAGAACAGTCATCATTACAACTTCAAGTACATAGGGCTCCGTTTAGGAAGGGCAGGACAGACAGGGGCAGACATCTCTGCCCCTGTCCTCCTGGCATTGTGACTAGTGGGAAGCATTACACTGCCTGCATTTATCATTGCACAATCCGCCATGTATGCAAAGCCACACCCCTGCTCGAGTCCAGCCAGTCGTGCGCAAACAGGGGTTGTCAACCTCCCCGGTTGAAGAAGTCTGGGTGAAATGAGGAATTGGTATGATCAGGATCTTCAATTTAAACCCTAGCCAAACATACAGCACATGAAGCCTCTTTTAGCCCTTGTGAAGAATTTTGTCTTGCTACTGCAAAGCAGACAAGTCTGTATCACTTTTATTTTTATTTTACTTTATCAAAGTTTTCTTTTGTGTTTTATAGAGGGTGATTTTTTCCTGTTTTAATTTACATTGTAAAGTGTGAAGAAATTATATTTCAACGCTGGTATCCTTGACAGTGGGTCTCTATGTTGCGTTAAAGGCATACTGAACCCAAATTTTGCTTTCATGATTCAGATAGAGCATGCCATTTTAAGCAACTTTCTAATTTACTCCTATTATCAATTTTTCATTGTTCTCTTGGTATCTTTATTTGAAAAAGTAGGAATGTACACTTACGAGCCAGCCCATTTGTTGTTCAGCACCCTGGATAGCGCTTGCTGGTTGGTGGCTGCATTTAGCCACCAATCAGCAAGCGCAACCCAGGTGCTGAACCAAAGATGGGTCTGGCCCATAAGCTTGCATTCCTACTTTTTCAAATAAAGATACATAGGGGACGATTTATCAAAGCCCGAAAGCACCTTTTTCGGTGCGAACCTTTAGGCTTGCAGGAAACAGGAGTTAAGAAGCAGCGGTCTTAAGACCGCTGCTCCTTAACTCGTACGCCACCTCTGAGGCGGCGGACAGCAATCCGCCTGATCGGATACGATCGGGTTGATTGACACCTCCTGCTATCGACCGATTGGCCGCAATGTGCAGGGGTCGGCATTGCACAAGCATTTTACTAGAAATGCTTGTGCAATGATAAATGCTGACAGTGTATGTTGTCAGCATTTATCGATGTGCTGCGGACATGATCCGCTACAGCAGATCATGTCCGCCCGCACATTGTTAAATCGATCCCCCAAGAGAACGAAGAAAAAATTGATAATAGGAGAATATTAGAAAGTTGTTTCAAATTGCATGCTCTATCTGGACCTCGAAAAAAAAATGGGTTCAGTATACCTTTAAGTGAATGGTTACAAAATGGTTCTGACTCCATTGATAATAATTGGGCAGAACTCACAACTTGCAGTTTTCAACGCCACAATGTTGCAACAATTTTGTTTTTCATGAGACATTCATTTCTCAAATAGGTTTTATTGAATCTAGTTAATTAACAATTATTAGTTGCTGTTTTTGCTGCCTTCACATCAAACACTGCTTGTTCCTTCTTACTCAGAGTTTAAACCTGCTTCTACCATTCTGGATTTGGGTATTTGTTTTATACTTAATTAACGGTAATTTCTTAATATCAGTGAAAGACATATTCTTACTATCAGACTGTGATTATTGAATACAGCTACCCTGATACCTGTGTATGACACTGCATGTTTACTAGATTGCGTTTATTTACATCTTGCTATATGACTATCTTTATATAACAGTTTTTTTATTGAACTGTTCAACATTTATTTCCAGAATTCAAAATTGTGATTCAGTGTATAACTTTATCTTTATTGTTGCCTAATCCCATCTGTCTGCATTAAATATTCCATTATTTGTATTAACTACTGCTAATGATATTGTTTATCAGTACATTTGGGTCTAGCCTAATACTAATTCTTGCACCACAATTATACAAGAGCATTTCTGAAATGTGACTAAGGCTAAATCAGATTTTCCAATGGTAAATAGCAAGACATTCCAACCCCCATCCATGATCAACCCAACCCCACCTACAAGACATCCATGACTCCATTCCTGTTGGTTATGGTTATATTGCCACTTAGCTTAGCCCTTTCAGTCTTAAAAGGCATTGGGCAAATGCTGGGAGGTAAACTGTATTTGTGCTATTGATTTTATTATTTGCTCTAGTTTCTTAAAAAAAACATTTAAAGCAAAATATACAATTATGAAAACAAACCTAAAATTATTACATATATATTGCTTTGCATAATTGTGTTATCTATTTTTTTACAGTCTTTTAGTCTTAGAAACATGTAGATAAGTATTGCTGCACTGCTAATTATTGGACCTGTAGGGGTAGGAGCCTTGTGATAAATGTTTCCCTCTCAATCCTCCCATACCAGATCTTGTAAACTCCTCTGCAACTCCAATGGAACTAAAACCATATGCCCCAGGGAATATACTTTTTAACCCTTTGGTTGTCATATAAATCTGCAGTGCTTAATAGAACAAAGAACTTCAAATTGTATTCAATACATTTTATTATATATATAGTTTAATTTATGTTCAGTCTTTGACGTTTACCTAAGCTGCCCCCCAATATTCTAATAAATATAAACTTTTCTATGATGTCACTCTCTGTCTTTATTCAGATTCTCGACTGTGACTGAAGCTGTCCATATTTATAATGAGTAACAACACTACTGCAAGATGGCCCCATGGATCTGATGAAGATGGTGACATGTCCTCAGTATCAGAGGAACCTCTGAAATCTAGGGAACCTGAAAAACCTGAAAAACCAGTGAAGCCTAAGATAACAGAACCCATGAATCCCCCCTTACATGCAACAAATATTGATGATATCCTCCCAAAAAAAACAAAACCTAAATATAACTAACATTTTCTAGATTTGTTGCTTCTTTGACACAATAACTCACTTTTCATATGTAGTGATAGCATTGATTACTATTTATGGTCTATTATTGTGACTTTGTGTTTTGGTGTAATATTTAAGCTTAAATCCGGTTTGTAAATGACAATAAAACAAATCACATCATGCTACAGAGAGAGAGAGAGAGATACAGAAAAAAAGAGAGAGATGATTTGTCAAATAAATGAAATAAATAAACTCATGTTCATTTCAGAAGAAATATGATTTCTTATTATTTTAAAGCAATATTTTACTATTAAATGTATTAAATGGATGAAGTTGCAGAACACAGAGTATCAAGTAACCTTATTAAGTAACTCTATTAAATAATGTGACACTCTATTTCAGAGTGTCATCAATAATCTTACACAAAGAAAAGAAAGGTATAAAAACAACATATTTAGTTTGTTGCAAATAAACACACTTGCAAAATTAGCACTCGCTCCTCTCAACAGCAAAAAATTAAAGGGCAAAGTCCCTATGTGTCGATATAATTCCAATATAGTGCAATACAGCCTGCATTTTGATTGGTATACATCACCAGTTGTGTGATATACTCCAATTTCTGAAGTAAAAGTCAGGTATAGGGTTTCAGCCATGTTTTTCTCGCACCTTTTCAGAGGTGAGACTTTACAGTGTGAGACAGGTAGTGTAGGTATAGTACATACCGAGAGAAGCACATTCACAGGAATGAACAACCGGCTCAATACCATTGTTAGCCTGTTCTATGGAGATTTACCACTTGGGTGCACCTTCTTTTTAGCTCAGTAATGCTTTTCACAGATTAGAACTTTCATGTAGTCTGTTCCCGCCTATATCACCATAGAACAGGCAGACAATGTACTTTTTTTAAATAGATCAGTTCTAAAGGAATTGCCCATTTTGATCACCCTCACATCTAAAAAATATATATACTCCTCACTCCAGAAAGTTTAAACTTAATGTGATTGGTAGATATATTTAGCTCATTTACAAATTCTACCAGGGTTCCAACGTCGCCCAGCCATACTCCAAAATTATCGTTGATATACCGCTACCATGTGGCGCCTTATCGAATAAACAAATTATTTGAGAAAATATATTTTTCTTCATATAAATTCATAAAAATTCTGGCATAATTAGGAGCGACGTTGGAACCCATGGCAGTACCCTGAAGTTGAAGGAAATAGTCAACTTGAAACAAAAAGTAGCTACCACATAATATAATTGTAAGTAATTGTATGAAAAAATAAATTTGAGCAGAATTTTATCTATTATCGGATCTCAGGACAGAACACACTGAATCAATGCCATTGGTATGGTATGTTTAATATTGGTGTACAAGCTTTCAACACCTAGGCTGAACAGAATAAATTTAGTGGTAGGGAGTTCAAGGGAGTCAAGTTTCTGAGATATGGTCTCCAGAACTGTACACAGTATTCCAGATTTGGCCTAACTAATGATCTGTAAAGTGGCATAAGAACCTTGCTATTTCTGCTACTAATAGCAGAAATAGGACAGGACTTGGTATTTCACACTACTACTAACAGTAGTGTGAAATATGTTCTGGTCCAGGCTGTTGGTCTGGTAATGCAGATTTCGCTGGTTTTGTTGGTTCATCTGGCATCACACGCTCTCCTGGTTTTGCAGTTTCATTTGGTTTAGGATAATCGTTCTAGTCTCTATAATTCCCAAGTCCCTTTCTTCTTTAGTTACAGTCAGTAATGTACCATTGAGACTATAATTGACCTTTGGGTTTTTGGATTCTATATGCATAATTTTGCTCTTGGTAATATTACATTTCAGATCCCATTTATTTGACTGGTCCTCTAGTTTTTTTTAAATATCACAGTTCATTTGATCAACCCCTCCTGGAACATAATTTCTATTACAAATTTTTGTATCATCAGAAAACAAGCAAACCTTCCCCTTCAGCCCACTTCCAATATCACTTATGAACATGTTAAACAAAACAGGCCCAAGAACTGACTCTTGGGGAACACCACTAGTAACTGATGCCTCATTAATTGAAACCGTCTGTCGTCTATCTTTAAGCCAGCATTCTACCCACTTAACAATCTTAGCATCTACTCCAAGGCAATACATTTTGTGGATAAATTTGTTGTGTGGGACGATGTCAAATGCTTTGCTAAAGTCTAGATATGCAACATCTACGACTCCTCCCTGGTCTATTATTTTAGTTACATGGTCAAAGAAATCAATTAGATTAGTCTGACATAAATTTACTTCTATTTCCTTAACTCTTTGTATTCTTTGCTTAAAAATAATATATGCATATACTACACTATATACTACACTAGTGAGAGAAAGCTTGGGATAGGTGGCCACACACATGTGTCACTTGTGATTGGCTCAACTCATGTGATCAGCAGGCTCCCAGTAGTTCACTGTTGCTCCTTCAACAAAGGATACCATAAGAATGAAGCACATTTGATCATAAAAGTAAATTGGAAAGTTGATTAAAATTGTATGTTCCTTCTGAATCATGAAAGAACAATTTTAGGGGTTCATGTCCCTTTAAATATATGTGTATAAAGTAATCATATTATCTCACAATCACCTGAGGTGATCCAGTCCTGAGGTGTAGTAAATTGATACATAATAGCTGCAAATAAATAGATTAGAATTTTTATATTTCGATTACTGCATAATTTGATTATTGCTTTTAAAGAGAATTTGAATTTTTCGAATTCAAATATTGCACAATTCGATTATTTTAAAGATAGCATTAGAAATATTATTATATTGAACAAATGTTAGAATGTTGTACAAACATTTGAAATTCAAAACAAATGAACAAATGTGTTAGAATTCGTTTCATTTTTCAAATGTTGCAAAACATTCGCCCATCCGTAATTTCATGGACAGAAAAGACCTTCATTTAGAGAAGTCTGTGCAAATCTGTAGCTGGGTGGATTACAAAGCTACTGTGATTCTGTAAATTTGTTCTAAAGGCAATAAATAGTGAACACCAGAATTAAAGTGTATGGTTATTTTTATTATGTTTAAAAAAAAGTAAATCTAGAGCACATTACAACTGTTATTCGGATTTTTTGGAGTTGATTCATCAACAATCGAAATATGTTCTGGTCCAGGCTGTTGGTCTGGTAATGCAGGTTTCGCTGGTTTTGTTGGTTCATCTGGCGTCACAAGCTCTCCTGGTTTTGCAGTTTCATTTGGTTTAGGAGAATCTTTCTTGTTTCTATTAATATCTTCATTAGATCCAGATGGGGGATCTCTTGGAATGACGTTACTCATGTCAAGTTCAGGAAGATTCTGTCACTTTCTGAATTATACATTTGTGATAAAAAACAAACAGCAAAGACCAAGTTAATAATAGAATATTAATTGTGACTCGTTTAAAAAAAAAAATGAAACTGTTATGTGTGACACATTTTAAGTGTCAGAGAATGGCTTAAAGGGACAGTATACACTAATTATCATATAACTGCATGTAATAGACACTACTATAAAGAATAATATGCACAGATACTGATCTAAAATCCAGTATAAAACCTTTAAAAATTTACTTAGAAACTCCCAATTTAGCACTGTTTATGAGATTAGGTAGTCTGGGACACCCACTGAAAGGGGCTTAAAGCAGACACACATGGATAGACCCATTATACAAACATATATATGTATATATACATCAGTATACATCTAAAACGTTGGGGCTTGGTTTGGAGTATGAAAATCAGCACAATGTTATTTAAAAAACATAATTTATGTAAGATCTTACCTGATAAATTCATTTCTTTCATATTGGCAAGAGTCCATGAGCTAGTAACGTATGGGATATACAATCCTACCAGGAGGGGCAAAGTTTCCCAAACCTCAAAATGCCTATAAATACACCCCTCACCACACCCACAATTCAGTTTAACGAATAGCCAAGCAGTGGGTGATAAAGAAAGGAGTAGAAAGCATCAACAAAAGAAATTTGGAAATAATTGTGCTTTATACAAAAAATCATAACCACCATAAAAAGGGTGGGCCTCATGGACTCTTGCCAATATGAAAGAAATTAATTTATCAGGTAAGTTCTTACATAAATTATGTTTTCTTTCATGTAATTGGCAAGAGTCCATGAACTAGTGACGTATGGGATAGCAATACCCAAGATGTGGAACTCCACGCAAGAGTCACTAGAGAGGGAGGGATAAAAATAAAAACAGCCATTTTCCGCTGAAAAAATTAATCCACAACCCAAAAAAAGTTTATTCTCATAAATGAAAGAAAAAAACTTAAATCAAAAGCAGAAGAATCAAACTGAAACAGCTGCCTGAAGAACTTATCTACCAAAAACTGCTTCTGAAGAAGCAAATACATCAAAACGGTAGAATTTAGTAAATGTATGCAAAGAGGATCAAGTTGCCGCTTTGCAAATCTGATCAACTGAAGCTTCATTCTTAAAGGCCCACGAAGTGGAGACTACTCTAGTAGGGTGAGCTGTAATTCTCTGAGGCTGGGCCTGACCCGACTCCAAATAAGCATGATGAATCAAAAGTTTTAACCAAGAAGCCATGGAAATAGCAGAAGCCTTCTGACCTCTCCTATGACCAGAAAATAAAACAAATAGACTGGAAGTCTTCCTGAAATCTTTAGTAGCTTCCACATAATATTTCAAAGCTCTTACCACATCCAAAGAATGTAAGGATCTTTCCAAATAATTCTTAGGATTAGGGCACAAGGAAGGGACAACAATTTCTCTACTAATGTTGTTAGATTTCACAACCTTAGGTAAAAATTGAAAAAAGTCTGCAAAACTGCCTTATCCTGATGAAAAATCAGAAAAGGAGACTCACAAGAAAGAGCAGATAGCTCAGAAACTCTTCTAGCAGAAGAGATTGTCAAAAGGAACAACACTTTCCAAGAAAGTTGTTTAATGTCCAAAGAATGCAGAGGCTCAAATGGAGGAGCCTGTAAAGCATTCAAAACCAAATTAAGACTCCAAGGAGGAGAAATTGATTTAATGACAGGCTTAATACGAACTAAAGCCTGTACAAAACAGTGAATATCAGGAAGTATAGCAATCTTTCTGTGAAATAAAACAGAAAGAGCAGAGATTTGTCCCTTCAAGGAACATGCAGACAAAACCTTATCCAAACCATCCTGAAGAAACTGTAAAATTCTAGGAATTCTGAAAGAATGCCAAGAGAATTTATGAGAACACCATGAAATGTAAGTCTTCCAAACTCTATAATAAATCTTTCTAGAGATAGATTTACGAGCTTGTAACATAGTATTATTCACTGAGTCAGAGAGACCTCTATGACTTAGAACTAAGCGTTCAATTTACATACCTTCAAATTTAATGATTTGAGATCCTGATGGAAAAACAGACCTTGAGACAGTAGGTCCGGCCTTAACGGAAGTGGCCAAGGTTGGCAACTGGACATCCGAACCAGATCCGCATACCAAAACTTGTGTGGCCATGCTGGAGCCACCAGCAACACAAACGATTGTTCCATGATGATTTTGGAGATCACTCTTGGAAGAAGAACTAGAGGCGGGAAAATGTAAGCAGGATGATAACACCATGAAAGTGTCAGCGCATCCACTGCTTCCGCCTGAACATCCCTGGACCTGGACAGGTATCTGGGAAGTTTCTTGTTTAGATGAGAGGCCATGAAATCTATCTCTGGAAGACCCCACATCTGAACAATCTGAGAAAACACATCTGGATGGAGAGACCACTCCCCTGAATGTAAAGTCTGACGGCTGAGATAATCCGCCTCCCAATTGTCTACACCTGGGATAAGCACCGCAGAGATTAGACAGGAGCTGGATGTTATATCTCCTGTTAGTTTAGTTTAAAGTTCAGATATGTTGCTGAAAAAAATTGTATATTTGTAGCTATTTTAATAATCCTGAACTCTATTATTGTAGAGAAAGGAGGAAGATTAAATAGCTAATTTTATCAAAATAACATTATTAAACAAATTACACAACTCACAGTTAACTTTCACTGAAGTTGCATTATAAATATTATTATAGATCACAATTGCTTATTACTTAAGTTGCTTAATTATGAATTGTTTTGATGAGTGGAGTAGATTGTTAGAAAGCAAGGTAATTAAGCAAGCTTTATATAGTTTTGGTTTGATGGCTGTTAGAAAACGAATGCTTGTTAGTTTGCACAGTCTTTAGATCACAGTATCATGTCAGCAAAGCGTCTGTTAGAATTAATAGGATTGTTCAGAGGAGTAAATGAGCCGAGTCTTTATAGATTGAATACCGCAGTGATAAGCATAACATCAGATTGACAAGATACAAAGCTTAGATACTTGCGGTTAGTAGATTTTCTTAATCTGCGGTCTCAGTTTTGAAATCAAGTCCTTAAGCTTGCCAGGTTTAGGAATCCTCATAAGAAAATTCTTGCTGGTTGGTTTGATGAACTGAAGTCGGGTAAGTTGCAGCGGTAATGAGAGAGAGCTGCTCAGTGAGTCTGGATGCTGCCTGAATGAGCCGCGCGGCTGTCGGCTTGGTGACGTCACAGGTCAGCGTGTGGAAAACGGAGCTTCAGCTGACGAGCAGAGAGGTGAGGGAGGGAGATGGGAAGAAAATCCTCTAAGTAGATGAAGTTTTAGGATTGAGGGGATAATTGAGAACAGTTTAAAGTCCGAATAAAGATAAGTTTTGAGGAGAGACATAGTGATTAGTTCAATGAAGGAGATGTAGATAAACAGGATAACAGAGATGAGTCCTAACAACTAACTTTCCCTGTTACACTAAATAATCAAGCAATCAAATAGGGATCAGATGATCCTTTTAAAGGTAGTGGAAAGGGAGGCGTCAAAAGGATTTAAAGGGGAAATAGTCCATAACACTGGATTGCGCCCAAGCAAGTATCCAAGATACTTCTTTCATAGCTTGGGGACCGTGAGTCCCACACTGATGATTGACATATGCCACTGTTGTGATTTTGTCTGTCTGAAAACAAATGAACAGTTCTCTCTTTAACAGAGGCCAAAACTGAAGAGCTCTGAGAATTGCACTGAATTCTAAAATATTTATTGGTAATCTCGCCTCTTGAGATTTCCAAACCCCTTGTGCTGTCAGAGATCCCCAAACAGCTCCCCAACCTGAAAGACTCGCATCTGTTGTGATCACAGTCCAGGTTGGCTGAACTAAAGAAGCCCCTTGAACTAAACGATGGTGATCTATCCACCACGTCAGAGAGTGTCGAACATTGGGATTTAAGGATATTAATTGTGATATCTTTGTATAATCCCTGCACCATTGGTTCAGCATACAAAGCTGTAGAGGTCTCATGTGAAAAAGAGCAAAGGGGATTGTGTCCGATGCTGCAGTCATGAGTCCTAAAACTTCCATGCACATAGCCACTGAAAGGAATGACTGAGACTGAAGGTGCCGGCAGGCTGCAACCAATTTTAAACGTCTCTTGTCTGTTAGAGACAGAGTCATGGACACTGAATCTATCTGGAAGCCTAAAAAGGTGACCCTTGTCTGAGGAATCAAGAAACTTTTTGGTAAATTGATCCTCCAACCATGTTTCTGAAGAAACAACACTAGTTGATTTGTGTAAGATTCTGCAGAACGTAAAGACTGAGCTAGTACCAAGATATCGTCCAAATAAGAAAACACTGCAATACCCTGTTCTCTGATTACAGAGAGTAGGGCACCTAGAACATTTGAAAAGATTCTTGGAGCTGTTGCTACGCCAAATGGAAGAGCAACAAATTGGTAGTGCTTGTCTAGAAAAGAGAATCTCAGGAACTGATAATGTTCTGGATGAATCGGAATATGAAGGTATGCATCCTGCAAGTCTATTGTGGACATACAATGTCCTCGCTGAACAAAAGGCAGAATAGTCCTTATAGTCACCATCTTGAAAGTTGGTACTCTTACATAATGATTCAAAATTTTCAGATCCAGAACTGGTCTGAATAAATTTTCCTTCTTTGGGACAATGAATAGATTTGAATAAAACCCCAAACCTTGTTCCTGAAAAGGAACTGGCATGATTACCCCTGAAGACTCCAGGTCTGAAACACACTTCAGGAAAGCCTGAGCTTTTACTGGATTTGCTGGGATACGTGAGAGAAAAAAATCTTCTCACAGGAGGTCTTACTCTGAATCCTATTTGATACCCTTGAGAGACAATGCTCTAAATCCATTGATTTTGGACAGAATTTATCCAAATATCCTTGAGAAACCTTAATCTTCCCCCTACCAGCTGAGCTGGAATGAGGGCCGCACCTTCATGCAGACTTAGGGGCTGACTTTGGTTTCTTAAATGGCTTGGATTTATTCCAATTTGAGGAAGGCTTCCAATTGGAAACAGATTCCTTGGGGGAAGGATTGGGTTTTTGTTCCTTATTTTGACGAAAGGAACAAAAACGGTTAGAAGCCTTAGATTTACTCTTAGGTTTTTTATCCTGAGGCAGAAAAACTCCCTTTCCCCCAGTAACAGTTGAAATAATAGAATCCAACTGAGAACCAAATAAATTATTAGCTTGGAAAGAAATAGTAATCTAGATTTAGATGTCATATCAGCATTCCAAGACTTAAGCCACAAAGCTCTTTTAGCTAAAATAGCTAAAGACATGGATCTAACATCAATTTTGATAATATCAAAAATGGCATCACAAATAAAATGATTAGCATATTGCAGTAAGCAAATAATGCTAGATATGTCAGTATCCAATTCTTGTTGCGCTAAATTCTCCAACCAGAAAGTTGATGCAGCCGCAACATCAGCCAAAGAAATTGCAGGTATGAGAAGATGACCTGAATATAAAAAGGCTTTCCTTAGATAAGATTCAAGCTTCCTATCTAAAGGATCCTTAAATAAAGTACTATCTTCCATAGGAATAGTGGTACGTTTAGCAAGAGTAGAAATAGCCCCATCAACTTTGGGGATTTTTTGCCAAAACTCTATAGAATTTGCTGGTAAAGGATACAATTTTTTAAACATTGAAGAAGGAATAAAAGAAGTACCTGGCTTATTCCATTCCTTAGAAATCATATCAGAAATATCCTCAGGAATAGGAAAAACCCCTGGGGAAACCACAGGAGGTTTAAAAACAGCATTTAAACATTGATTAGACTGAAAGTCAAGAGGACTGGTTACCTCAATATCCAAAGTAATTAACACTTCTTTTAATAAAGAACGCATATACTCTATTTTACATAAATAAGTAGATTTGTCAGTGTCAATGTCTGAGGAAGGATCTTCTGTATCAGATAGATCCTCATCAGAGGAGGATAAATTACTATGTTGTTGGTCATTTGAAACTTGATCAACTGAATGAGAAGTTTTAAAAGACCTTTTACGTTTATTAGAAGGTGGAAATGCAGACAAAGCCTTCTGGATAGAATCAGAAACAAATTCTTTAAAATTCATAGGTATATCATGTGCATTAGAAGTTGAAGGAACTGCAACTGGCAATGTACTATTACTGATGGACACACTATCTGCATGTAAAAGTTTATCATGACAACTATTACAAATGACTAGTGAGGTCGCAAATAGTTCGCCGGCGAAAAGTTCGCCGGCGAATAGTTCCCGGCGAACATAGCATGTTCGCATTCGCCGGGGACAGAGAACATATGCGATGTTCGGTCCGCCCCCTATTCCTCATCATTGAGTAAACTTTGACCCTGTACCTCACAGTCAGAAGACACATTCCAGCCAATCAACAGCAGACCCTCCCTCCCAGACTCTCCCACCTCCTGGACAGCATCCATTTTAGATTCATTCGGAAGCTGCATTCTTAGTGAGAGGAGGGACAGTGTAGCTGCTGCTGATTTAATAGGGAAATCGATAGCTAGGCTAGTGTATTCAGTGTCCACTACAGTCCTGATGGACTCATCTGATCTCTGCTGTAAGGACAGCACCCCAAAAAGCCCTTTTTAGGGCTAGAACATCAGTCTGCTTTTTTTTTTTTTTTTTCCTGTGTAATCTAATTGCAGTTGCCTGCCTGCCAGCGTGTGTGTCAGGCTCACAGCGTATACTGTGCCCACTTGCCCAGTGCCACCACTCATATCTGGTGTAACAGTAGTGTACATTTAAAAAAAAACAACACTTTTTTGACTGTGAAATAATAGCAGACAGCTGCCAGTACCCAAGATGGCCGCCAATAAGGCAGATGGGGAGGGTTAGAGAGCTGTTTTGGGGGGGGATCAGGGAGGTTGGGGGCTAAGGGGGGATGCTACACTACAGCATATGTAAATATGCTAAAAAAAAATTAAAAAAATTAAAAACCTTTTATTTTAGTACTGGCAGACTTTCTGCCAGTACTTAAGATGGCGGGGACAATTGTGGGGTGGGGGAGGGAAGGGAGCTGTTTGGGAGGGATCAGGGGGTCTGATGTGTCAGGTGGGAGGCTGATCTCTACACTAAAGCTAAAATTAACCCTGCAAGCTCCCTACAAACTACCTAATTAACCCCTTCACTGCTAGCCATAATACACGTTTGATGCGCAGCAGCATTTAGCGGCCTTCTAATTACCAGAAAGCAACACCAAAGTCATATATGTCTGCTATTTCTGAACAAAGGGGATCCCAGAGAAGCATTTACAACCATTTGTGCCATAATTGCACAAGCTGTTTGTAAATAATTTCAGTGAGAAACCTAAAATTGCGAAAAATTTTAGTTTTTTTAAAATTTGATCGCATTTGGCGGTGAAATGATGGCATGAAATATACCAAAATGGGCCTAGATCAATACTTTGGGTTGTCTACTACACTACACTTAAGCTAAAATTAACTCTACAAGCTCCCTACATGCTCCCTAATTAACCCCTTCACTCCTGTGCATAAAACACGTGTGGTGCACAGTGGCAATTAGCAGCCTTCTAATTACCAAAAAGCAACGCCAAAGCCATATAAGTCTGCTATTTCTGAACAAAGGGGATCCTAGAGAAGCATTTACAACCATTTATGCCATAATTGCATAAGTTGTTTGTAAATAATTTCTGTGAGAAACCTAAAGTTTGTGAAAAAGTGAACAATTTTTTTTTATTTGATCGCATTTGGCGGTGAAATGGTGGCATTAAATATACCAAAATGGGCCTAGATCAATACTTTGGGTTATCTACTACACTACACTTAAGCTAAAATTAACTCTACAAGCTGCCTACATGCTCCCTAATTAACCCCTTCACTGCTGGTCATAAAACACGTGTGGTGCGCAGTGGCATTTAGCAGCCTTCTAATTACCAAAAAGCAACGCTAAAGCCATATAAGTCTGCTATTTCTGAACAAAGGGGATCCCAGAGAAGCATTTACAACCATTTATGCCATAATTGCATAAGTTGTTTGTAAATAATTTCTGTGAGAAACCTAAAGTTTGTGAAAAAGTGAACTTTTTTTTTTTATTTGATCGCATTTGGCGGTGAAATGGTGGCATGAAATATACCAAAATGGGCCTAGATCAATACTTTGGGTTGTCTACTACACTACACTTAAGCTAAAATTAACTCTACAAGCTGCCTACATGCTCCCTAATTAACCCCTTCACTGCTGGTCATAAAACACGTGTGGTGCGCAGTGACATTTAGCAGCCTTCTAATTGCCAAAAAGCAACGCCAAAGCCATATAAGTCTGCTATAATGGCATGTCTGGCACACAGTGTTGGGGCAAGGGTCCATCTGACCACTGATACCTGGTCTGCAAAGCATGGTCAGGGCAGGTATATCACCTACACTGCGCACTGTGAAGCGGGCGTAACCCTTACACTACCTGATCGATACAACATCATACCTGATGTTTTAAAGCATGTTATTCCAAACAATTTAGGAATGTTAGGTGATTTATGCCCTTTATGGATTAAAACCAGACTCTGCTTCAACTATGTAATTTTCCATGGGAGTTTTGCCATGGATCCCCCTCCGGGATGCCACAGTCCAGGTGTTAGTCCCCTTGAACCAACTTTTCCATCACTATTGTGGCCAGAAAGAGTCCCTGTGGGTTTTAAAATTCGCCTGCCTATTGAAGTCTATGGTGGTTCGCCCGGTTCACCCGTTTGCGGAAGTTCGCGTTCGCCGTTCGCGAACCCAAATTTTTATGTTCGCGACATCACTACAAATGACATTCTGAGAAATAATTTCCACAATCTTACAACAAATGCACATAGCTTTGGTAGAACCGACGGGCAGCAAAGTTCCAGCAGATACTTCTGAGGCAGGATTAGATTGAGACATCTTGCAAAATGTAAAAGAAAAAACAACATTTAAAGCAAAATTATCAATTTCCTTATATGACAGTTTCAGGAATGGGAAAAAAATGCAAATAGCATAGCCCTCTGATAGAGAAAAAGGCAAGAGGCAAACATCAATGGGGTATTAAAATAATGAAAAAGTTTGGCGCCAAGTATGACGCACAACGTAACTGAAAACTTTTTTGGCGCCAATAATAACTGGAAATGACACAGTTGCGTCACTAATGACGCAACCATGTGTAAGGCTTCGGCGTCAACTATGACTTTGCGTCATAGACGTATTTTTCGCGCCAAAAAAATTCTCGCGCCAAGAATGACGCAATAAAGTCTAGCATTTGGAGCACCCGAGGGCCTAACACTGCCCGCAATTTCTAAGAAAGTTGTCAATTGAAAAAAAGACTAAACCCCAGGTAAGAAATATTTTTCTTAAAAAAATTTATTTTCCCCAAATATGAAACTGACAGTCTGCAGAAGGAAATACATGATCCTGATTCATGGCAAATATAAGTACAATACATATATGTATAACTTTATATAAATGCATAAAGTGCCAAACCATAGCTGGGGTGCCTTAAGTAATAAAAAAACATACTTACCAAAGACACCCATCCACATATAGCAGATAGCCAAACCAGTACTAAAACAGTTATTAGTAGAGATAATGGTAAATTGAGAGTATATCGTATATCTGAAAAGGGAGGTAGGGGATGAATCTCTACGACCGATAATAGAGAACCTATGAAATAGACCCCCAATAGGGAAATCATCGTATTCAATAAGTGATACTCCCTTCACGTCCCTCTGACATTCGCTGTACTCTGAGAGGAATCGGGCTTCAACAATCCTGAGAAGCGCATATCAACGTAGAAATCTTTGCACAAACTTACTTCACCACCTCCATAGGAGGCAAAGTTTGTAAAACTGAATTGTGGGTGTGGTGAGGGGTGTATTTATAGGCATTTTGAGGTTTGGGAAACTTTGCCCCTCCTGGTTGGATTGTATATCCCATATTTCACTAGCTCATGGACTCTTGCCAATTACATGAAAAAAATAAGCAAAACTATACATTGTTACAAAAATGCTCCCAGATGGGCTTTATAAATGGATCATCTACAACACATTTATGTAAAGAAAAATCTAGTGTACAATGTCCCTTTAACCAAACATTAAAGAGACATAAAAGTGTCTGAGCTAGATTAGCGCATGAACGATATAGAAATATCATGGGTGCGTTTAATTTGCACACGTATTACAAGTTGAAAGTAAATGCGTTAACTTGCGCAGAATCGAATTTAATGTTAGGACACCTGAAAACCTTGTATAAAGGGTTAGGGATAAAAAGAAAAGTTGCACCAAACACAAAATAAATGCATTAAAGTAAAGTGACATTCATTAAACACTATTGGATAAAAAATTATTCATATAAATATGATTATTTTTTTTTATAAGGGATCAAAGGTATATGGCCATGAATTTAACTGCAAAGGGCTGTAATATATATGTTTCAAATAATAATTCTTTAATTCTATTAAATAATGTTTTTTTACAGTGTATTTACTGTGAATATTTAACAATGTGCTTTACATAGGGGAAAATTGTATTTGTATTTTTAAATTGATATTCCTATATATATATATGTATACACTATACCCGTAAATATTAATATAGCTACATAGGTATAAATATATATATTTATATTAACATTATCAGATATATGTAAACAAATAAATATTTCTAAATAAAAAGAACATACGGCTAGATTACGAGTTTTGCGTTATGAGCGGCTCGGTGCTAACTTGCAAGTTATTGCCACCGCTCACCTCCCTATAGCGCTGCTATTACAGGTTTGCAAAAACCCGGCATTAGCAGGCAATATGTCAGCGTTGAGCTCCATTGAGCTCCATCCCGCACCCAAATACGAGCGCTTTTTGAGCTGGTTTTACGTGCTTGTGCACGATTTCCCCATAGACATCTGGGGAGAGCAGGCTGAAAAAAAGCCTAACACCTGCAATAAAGGAGCGTAAAGCTCTGTAACGCAGCCCCATTGATTCCTATGGGGAAAGAAAATTTATGTTTACACCTAACATAAGCCCTGAGTCTAAACACCCCTAATCTGCTGCCCCCAACATCGCCGACACCTACATTACACTTATTAACCCCTAATCTGCCGCACCGACACCGACACCACCTACCTACACTTATTAACCCCTAATCTGCTGCCCCAATGTCGTCACTACCTACACTTATTAACCTCTAATCTGCCACACCCAATGTCGTCGCTACCTACCTACACTTATTAACCCCTAATCTGCCGCCTCCAACGTCGCCGCCACTATACTAAAGTTATTAACCCCTAAACCTAACCCTAAGTCTAATCCTAACACCCACTAACTTTAATATAATTAAAATAAATCTAAATAAAAATTACTATCATTAACTAAATAATTCCTATTTAAAACTAAATACTTACCTATAAAATAAACCCTAAGATATTACAATATAACTAATATATATTGTATCTAGCTTAGGTTTTATTTTTACTTCACAGGTAAGTTTGTATTTATTTTAACTAGGTAGACTAGTTAGTAAATAGTAATTAACTATTTACTAGCTACCTAGTTAAAATAAATACAAATTTACCTGTAAAATAAAACCTAACCTGTCTTACAGGGACACCATCTTGGATGACGTCATTTAAAGGAGAATTCATTCTTGAAGATCCATCGAAAGAAGATGATGCTCTGCGCTGGCTGTCTTGAAGATGGAGCCGCTCAGCGTCGGAAGGATGAAGATAGAAGATGCCGTCTGGATGAAGACTTCTGCCCGTCTGGAGGACCACTTCTTGCCGCTTGGATGAAGACTTCTCCTGGCTTTGTTGAGGATGGATGTCCAGTCTTCAAAAACTGCAAGTGGATCTTCGGGGGTTAGTGTTAGGTTTTTTTAAGGGTTTATTGGGTAGGTTTTATTTTTAGCTTAGGGTTTGGGCTGAAAAAGAACTAAATGCCCTTTTAAGGGAAATGCCCATCCAAATGCCCTTTTCAGGGCAATGGGGACCTTAGGTTTTTTAGATAGGATTTTATTTGGGGGGTTTGGTTGTGTGGGTGGTGGGTATTACTGTTGGGGGGTTGTTTGTATTATTTTTTTACAGGTAAAAGAGCTGATTTCTTTGGGGCAATGCCCGCAAAAGGCCCTTTTTAAGGGCTATTGGTAGTTTAGGCTAGGGTTTTTTTTTTATTTTGGGGGACTTTTTTATTTCATAGGGCTATTAGATTAGGTTAATTATTTATAATTAATTATATTTGATCATTCCTTTTTTATTTTGTGTAATTTAGTGTTTGTTTTTTTGTAATTTAGTTAATTGTATTTAATTAATGTCATTTATTTAATTGTAGTTTAAGGTTATGTGTTAGTGTAAGACAGGTTAGGTTTTATTTTACATGTGAACTTGTATTTATTTTAACTAGGTAGCTAGTAAATAGTTAATAACTATTTGCTAACTAGTCTACCTAGTTAAAATAAATACAAGCTTACCTGTGAAATAAAAATAAAACCTAAGCTAGATACTATTAGTTATATTGTAGCTAGCTTAGGGTTTATTTTATAGGTATTTAGTTTTAAATAGGAATTACAGTATTTAGTTAATGATACAAATTTTTATTTAGATTTATTTTAATTATATTAAAGTTAGTGGGTGTTAGGGTTAGACTTAGGGTTACGTTTAGGGGTCAATAACTTTAGTATAGTGGCAGCGATTTTGGGGGCAGCAGATTAGGGGTTAATAACAGTAATGTAGGTAGCGGAGATGTTAGGGACAGCAGATTAGGGGTTAATAATATTTAACTAGTGTTTACGATGCGGGAGTGCGGCGGTTTAGGGGTTAATCTGTTTATTATAGTGGCGGCGATGTCCGGAGCGGCAGATTAGGGATTAATAATTTTATTTTAGTGTTTGTGATTCGGGAGGGCCTCAGTTTAGGGGTTAATAGGTAGTTTATGGGTGTTAGTTTACTTTGTAACACTTTAGTTATGAGTTTTATGCTACAGCTTTGTAGCGTAAAACCCATAACTACTGACTTTCAGTTTATGGTACGGATCTTGTAGTTATGGGCTGTACCGCTCACTTTTTTGCTGGACAGGCAAACTCGTAATACTGGTGCTATGGAAGTCCCATTGAAAAAGGACTTTTTGAAAGCTATGGTAGTTAAGTTGCATTACAGCCAAAAAAGTGTGTGGTTCAGCTATACCTGCAAAACTCGTAATACCAGCTGTAGTGAAAAAGAGCCATAACGCTGCTTTTTCACTCATAACGCAAAACTCGTAAACTAGACGATAGTTTTCTATGTGAAGATAATTGGAATGTAAATAATGCGTAATGCGCTTTGGTTTTCGCACTGCAGGTCTAACGCAGTGTTGGGTTAGTGCACATGAAGAATTAGTTATCTTAAGCCACATTATGTAAATATTATATATAAAATATTGAAAAAATATTAATAATTATTAATAATTATAGTTACTGCAAATATGCAAAAAAAAATTTAGAATATTTTAGTACATCTATAATAATTATTTAGATTAATTATTAATATTTTTAAATATTTTATATTTAATAAATGTATAACACACTTTAATATGACTGTCAGTTAAGCGCACATGAAGAATTAGTGTACTCCTGTCGAACTTATGTGTGAAAACCCGATAGGAGTAATGTAAAATGTATATCTATAACTATATATCTATAGGAATAGATATATACAGTAGGTACAGGTATATGTATGTATATATATATATATATATATATATATATATATATATATATATATATATATATATATTTTATTATTATTTTTTAAATATAAATAACATTTTCCTATATGTGAAGAACATTGGAATGTGAAATATTAATAACTCCTGTCGGATTAGCTTGTGAGCAATAAGTTTTAGGTTTTTTCTTCTGCGCAATAAGTTTTAGGTTTTTTCTTCTGCGCTCTCCATTAAAGTCTATGGGGAGAATAAGTTAACGCAGTCGCAATATCTGAAGTCCTGAAGTTAGAGCGCATCAGGATTCAATCGAGCACAAAATTTTTAATTTCAACTTGTAATACGCACTTTAACTGGCAAAATCTTTACTTCTGGCGGTGTTAATGCTTGAGCGTAAGCGCTAAATAGCACGCCATTTGTAATCTGGCCCTTTGAGGTGTTACACCATTTTATTATTGTACTATTGTAAACAGGGTTAAAGGAACAGTAAAGTCAAAATTAAACTTTCATTATTCAGATAGAGCATTCAAGTTGTTCAATTTTCTTCCATTATCTAATTTGCTTCATTTGTTTAGTATCATTTGTTAAAAAGCATACTTGTGGCTCAGGAGCAGCAAAGCTGAGAGCTAGCTGCTGATTGGTGGCTGCTCATATTTATCTCTTGTCATTGATTCACCTAGTGTATTCAGCTAGCTCCCAGTAAAGCCTTGCTGCTCCTTCATCTAAAGATACCACAAGAATGACCGAATTTGATAATAGAAGTAAATTGGAAAGTTGATTAAAATTGTATGTTCTGTCTGAATCATGAAAACATTTGGGTTTCATGTCCCTTTAAACACATAACTCAAGTCATCTGCCGAGCAGCTGTATTATCTGTATTACCTGTATTATTGCTTCATTCTCTTTCGGTATCCTTTGTTGAAGGAGCAGCAATGTACTAGTGTGAGCTAGATGAGCATATCTGGTAAACTAATGACAAGAGACATATGTGTGTAGCCACCAATCAGCATCTAGCTCCCAGTAGTGCTTGTCCACTGGTGAGACTACCTAGGTATGCTTTTAAAAAATAATACCAAAAGAATGAAGTAAATTTGATAACAAAAGTAAACTGAAAAGTCTCTTGAAATGTCCTGCTTTTCACATTCATATCCCTTTAATGTTGTTTTATATTTAGAAATGTATATTAAATATAATTATTGTATTAGGATTATTGTGGTTTTGTATTCAATTACAATGATCAATATCAAGAATTTGAGCCAGTATAGGAAAAATAATTAACATATTGGGGCCCATTTATCAAGCTCTGTATGGCGCTTGATGCCCCGTGTTTCTGGCGAGCCTTCAGACTCGCCAGAAACACCAGTTATGAAGCAGCGGCCTAAAGACTGCTGCTCCATAACCAGCCCGTCTGCTCCAAGGAGGAGGACAGAGATTGCGTGAAATCAACCCGATCGAATACGATCGGATTGATTGACACCCACTGCTAGCAGCCAATTGGCTGCGAATCTGCAGGGGGCAGCGTTACACCAGCAGTTCACTAGAACTGCTGGTGCAATGCTGAATGCGGAGAGCTTAATGCTGTCCGCATTCAGTGATGTCTGTCGAACATGATCCGCTGACCGGATCATGTCGGACAGACATTTTATAAATAGGCCCCATAGTTATATATTGCAGCTTCATTTCTATGATAGGATAATTTATTAAGTGGCTCCTCACAATGACCAGCACATATCAAATTGGTACCAGTTTTGGTGCTTAGTTACCCTTAATGAGCCACTCACATTCATTAACACTAACACAACCCCTCTGAGCAACAACAACAAAAAGTTATCCCCACCTTAATAAACCCCATAAGCCCCTAGTAGAGTACTTGAGAGTGTGTGTAATGGTAGGAGAGCACATGTGTGTGTGTGTAAGTGTAGGAAAGCACCTGGGGTGTATGTAAGGGTAGGAAAGCACCTGGGTTTGTGTGTAAGGGTAGGAGAGCACCTGTGTGTGTGTGTGTGTGTGTGTGTGTGTGTGTGTGTTTGTGTAAGGGTAGGAGAGCACCTGGGGTATATGTAAGGGTAGGAAAGCACCTGTGTGTGTGTGTAAGGGTAGGAGAGCACCGGTGTGTGTGTAAGGGTAGGAAAGCACCTGTGTGTGTGTGTGTGTGTGTGTGTAAGGGTAGGAGAGCACCTGTGTGTGTGTGTAACAGTAGGAGAGCCCCTGGGTGTGTGTGTCTAAGGGTAGGAGAGCACAAGGTTGTGAGTGCAAGGGTAGGAGAGCACCTGTGTGTGTGTGTGTGTGTGTGTAAGGGTAGGAGAGGACCTGTGTGTGTGTAAGGGTAGGAGAGCACCGGTGTGTTTGTGCAACAGTAGGAGAGCCCCTGGGTGTGTGTGTCTAAGGGTAGGAGAGCACAAGGTTGTGAGTGCAAGGGTAGGAGAGAACCTGTGTGTGTGTGTGTAAGGGTAGGAGAGGACCTGTGTGTGTGTGTAAGTGTAGGAAAGCACCTGGGTGTGTGTGTAAGTGTAGGAGAGCACCTGTGTGTGTGTGTAAGGGTAGGAGAGCACCGGTGTGTGTGTGTGTGTTTTTAACAGTAGGAGAGCCCCTGGGTGTGTGTGTCTAAGGGTAGGCGAGCACAAGGTTGTGAGTGCAAGGGTAGGAGAGAACCTGTGTGTGTGTGTGTAAGGGTAGGAGAGGACCTGTGTGTGTGTGTGTAAGGGTAGGAGAGCACCGGTGTGTGTGTGTAACAATAGGAGAGCCCCTGGGTGTGTGTGTATAAGGGTAGGAGAGCACCTGGGTGGGTGTGTGTTTAAGGGTAGGAAAGCACCTGGGTGTGTGTAAAGGTAGAAGAGCACCTGTGTGTGTGTAAGGGTAGGAGAGCACCTGTGTGTGTGTGTAAGGGTAGGACAGCACCTGTGTGTGTGTAAGGGTAGGAGAGCACCGATGTGTGTGTGTAACAGTAGGAGATCACCTGGGTGTGTGTGTGTAAGGGTAGGAGAGCACCGGGGTGTGTGTGTAAGGGTAGGAGAGCACAAGGTTGTGAGTGTAAGGGTAGGACAGCACCTGGGTGTGTGTGTTTAAGGGTAGAAAAGCACCTGGGTTTGTGTAAAGGTAGGAGAGCACCTGGGTGTTTGTAAGGGTAGGAGAGCACCGGTGTGTGTGTGTAACAGTAGGAGAGCACCTAGGTGTGTGTAAGGGTAGGAGAGCACCGGGGTGTGTATTTAAGGGTAGGAGAGCACATGTGTGTGTAAGGGTCGGAGAGCACAGGGGTGTGTGTGTAAGGGTAGGAGAGCACCTGGGTGTGTGTGTAAGGGTAGGAGAGCACATGCGTGTGTGTGTGTAAGGGTAGGAGAGTACCTGGGTGTATGTGTAAGTGTAGGAAAGCACCTGGGTGTGTGTGTAAGGGTTGGAGAGCACTTGTGTGTGTGTGTGTATTGTAAGGGTAGAAGAGCACCTGTTTGTGTGTGTGTGTGTGTAAGTGTAGAAGAGCACCTGGGTGTGTGTGTGTGTGTGTAAGGGTAGAAGAGTACATGCGTGTGTGTAAAGGGAGCACCTGGGTTTGTGTGTTTAAGGGTAGGAAAGCACCTGGATGTGTGTAACAGTAGGAGAGCACCTGGGTGTGTGTGTGTGTAAGGGTAGGAGAGCACCGGGGTGTGTGTGTAAGGGTAGGAGAGCACATGTGTGTGTGTAAGGGTAGGAGAGCACCTGTTTGTGTGTAAAAGTAGGAGAGCACCTGGATGTGTTTGTAAGGGTAGGAGAGCACTTGGGTGTGTTTGTAAAGGTAGGAGAGCACCTGTGTGTGTGTAAGGTTAGGAGAGTACCTGGCTGTATGTGTAAGGGTAGGAGAGCACCTGTGTGTGTGTGTGTGTGTGTGTAAGTGTAGAAGAGCACCTGGGTGTGTGTGTGTAAGGGTAGAAGAGCACATGTTTATGTGTAAGGGTAGGAGAGCACCAGTGTGTGTGTGTAACAGTAGGAGAGCACCTGGGTGTGTGTGTTTAAGGGTAGGAAAGCACCTGGGTGTGTGTGTAAGTGTAGGAGAGCACCGGTGTGTGTGTAAGAGTAGGAGAGCACCTGGGTGTGTGTGTGTAAGGGTAGAAGAGCACATGCATGTGTGTGTGTGTGTAAGGGTAGGAGAGCACCGGGGTGTGCGTTTAAGGTTAGAATGCACCTGTCTGTGTGTAAGGGTAGGAGAGCACCTGGGTGTGTGTGTAAGGGTAGAAGTGCACCTTTGTGTGTGTAAGGGTAGGAGAGCACCTGAGTGTGTTTGTAAGGGTAGAAGTGCACCTGTCTGTGTGTAAGGGTTGGAGAGCACCTGGGTGTGTGTAAGGGTAGAAGTGCACCTGAGGTGTGTAAGGGTAGGAGAGCACCTGAGTGTGTGTGTAAGGGTAGAAGTGCACCTGTCTGTGTGTAAGGGTAGGAGAGCACCTGAGTGTGTGTGTAAGGGTAGGAGAGCACCTGTCTGTGTGTAAGGGTAGCTGAGTTTTTTAAGCAATGGAAAATATTCATCTTATCATTACCTGTGGAGACTCAAATTAGGTTGGTTAGACCATTTAAGGACACAGTGTATGTCCAATTACAAATACTGGCTGGTAATTTTCCCAGTGTTTGGTGAGATGATGTTAGAAGTTTGCCGGAGGCGGGGACGGGAGAGAGAGGAGTTGAGTAGAGGAGAATTCTTTTTAATTTGCACATATTAATTTTTTTTTATTTTTTTATTTTTTTTTTTCTCTTTCTTTTCTCTCTCTGCGAACTATCAGAGTAAAGATAGGTCAGACACAAGTCGGATAGAAGATAGAGAGATAGAATACCTTAGGAATATGGGGTTCCGTCAGCTACTGAGAAATGTATGTTTTATTTTTTTATTTTTATTTTTTCTTTGTGTTGTCATTGTTTGATTTTTTGTGAGTAATGTATTGTATTTCTTATGATGTTTGTATGGTAAAAATTAATTAAAAAAAAAAAAGAAGTGCACCTATGTGTGTGTAAGGGTAGGAGAGCACCGGTGTGTGTGTGTAACAGTAGGAGAGCACCGGTGTGTGTGTGTAACAGTAGGAGAGCACCTGGGTGTGTGTGTGTAAGGGTAGGAGAGCACCTGGGTGTGTGTGTTTAAAGGTAGGAGAGCACAAGGTTGTGAGTGTAAGGGTATGAGAGCACCGGTGTGTGTGTGTAACAGTAGGAGAGCACCTGGGTGTGTGTGTTTAAAGGTAGAAGAGCACAAAGTTGTGAGTGTACGGGTAGGAGAGCACCTGTGTGTGTGTAAAGGTAGGAGAGCACCTGGGTGTGTGTGTGTAAGGGTAGGAGAGCACTTGTGTGTGTGTAAGGGTAGGAGAGCACCGGTGTGTGTGTGTGTAACAGTAGGAGAGCACCTGGGTGTGTGTGTGTAAGGGTAGAAGTGCACCTGTCTGTGTGTAAGGTTAGGAGAGCACCGGTGTGTGTGTGTAAGGGTAAAAGTGCACCTGTGTGTGTAAGGGTAGGAGAGCACCTGAGTGTGTGTGTGTAAGGGTAGAAGTGCACCTGTCTGTGTGTAAGGATAGGAGAGCACCTGTGTGTGTGTAAGGGTAGGAGAGCACCGGGGGTGTGTGTGTAAGGGTAGGAGAGCACCGGGGTGTGTGTGTGTGTAAGGGTAGAAGTACACCTGTAAGTGTGTAAGGGTAGGAGAGCACCGGGGGGGTGTGTGTAAGGGTAGGAGAGCACCGGGGTGTGTGTGTAAGGGTAGAAGTACACCTGTAAGTGTGTAAGGGTAGGAGAGCACCTGTGTGTATGTAAGGGTAGGAGAGCATCTGGGTGTGTGTAAGGGTAGGAGGGCACCTGTGTGAGTGTAAGGGTAGAAGAGCATCTGTGTGTGTTTAAGGGTAGGAGAGCACCTGGTGTGTTTGTAAGGGTAAGAGAGCACCTGTGTGTGTGTAAGGTTAGGAGAGTACCTGGCTGTATGTGTAAGTGTAGGAAAGCACCTGGGTGTGTGTGTAAGGGTAGGAGAGCACCTGTGTGTGTGTGAAAGGGTAGGAGAGCACCTGTGTGTGTGTGAAAGGGTAGAAGAGCACCTGTGTGTGTGTGAAAGGGTAGAAGAGCACCTGGGTGTGTGTAAGGGTAGAAGAGCATCTGGGTGTGTGTGTGTAAGGGTAGGAGAGCACCTGTGGGTGTGTAAGGGTAGGAGAGCACCTGGGTGTGTGTGTAAGGGTAGAAGAGCACATGGGTGTGTGTGTGTGTGTGTGTGTAACAGTAGGAGAGCACCTGGGTGTGTGTGTGTCAGGGTAGAAGAGCACCTGTGTTTGTGTAAGGGTAGGAGAGCATCTGAGTGTGTGTATAAGGGTAGAAGTGCACCTGTGTGTGTGTAAGGGTAGGAGAGCACCTGGGTGTGTGTGTAAGGGTAGAAGAGCACCTGTCTGTGTGTAAGGGTAGGAGAGCACCTGAGTGTGTGTGTGTAAGGGTAGAAGTGCACCTGTCTGTGTGTAAGGGTAGGAGAGCACCTGAGTGTGTGTGTAAGGGTAGGAGAGCACCTGTCTGTGTGTAAGGGTAGGAGAGCACCTGAGTGTGTGTGTGTAAGGGTAGAAGTGCACCTGTCTGTGTGTAAGGGTAGGAGAGCACCTGTGTGTGTGTAAGCTTACGAGAGCACCTGTGTGTGTGTAAGGGTAGAAGTGCACCTGTGTGTGTGTAAGGGTAGGAGAGCACCTGTGTGTGTAAGGGTAGGAGAGCACCGGGGTGTGTGTGTAAGGGTAGAAGTGCACCTGTGTGTGTGTGTGTAAGGGTAGGAGAGCACCGGTGTGTGTATAAGGGTAGGAGAGCACCTGTGTGTGTGTGTAAGTGTAGGAAAGCACCTGGGGTGTATGTAAGTGTAGGAAAGCACCTGGGTGTGTGTCTAAGGGTTGGAGAGCACCTGTGTTTGTGTAAGTGTAGGAAAGCACCTGGGTGTGTGTCTAAGGGTAGGAGAGCACAAGTTTGTGAGTGTAAGGGTAGGAGAGCACAAGGGTGTGTGTGTTTAAGGGTAGGAAAGCACCTGGTTGTGTGTAAAGGTAGGAGAGCACATGCGTGTGTGTGTGTGTGTTTGTGTGTGTAAGGGTAGGAGAGTACCTGAGACACACAGAAGCAGCGTTCCCAGCAGCAACCACAGACCCGGCAAGGCAACCGGAAGTGACACCGGTCTCAGTAAAAACTTCCCATAGAGACCCAACGGAGTGCCGTAGCAGTGGCGAAACCCAGCCACTATGCACATGCAGGAACAAAGAAGAGCAGGCACTGCATCAGGGCTCCATAAAACTTGAATGCTTTATTTGAACATGGCAAGGGTGGATAGGACACAAGTACTGTCTGACTAGTTTCGAGTCCTCGAGGAATTGAAACTAGTCAGACAGTACTTGTGTCCTATCCAGCCCTGCCTTGTACTTGACACTTTGTACCTTTTTAATGCGCACCATACAGCGGATGTAGCTGTTGATCTTTTAACCATGTTCAAATAAAGCATTCAAGTTTTTTGGAGCCCTGATGCAGTGCCTGCTCTTCTTTGTTCCTGTAGGAGAGCACCTGTGTGTGTGTAAGGGTAGGAGAGCACCTGGGTGTGTGTATAAGGGTAGAGAGCACATGGGTGTGTTTAAGGGTAGGAGAGCACCTGTGTGTGTGTAGGGTAGGAGAGCACCTGTGTGTGTGTAAGTGTAGGAAAGCACCTGGGTGTGTGCCTAAGCTTAGGAGAGCACAAGGTTGTGATTGTAAGGGTAGGAGAGCACCTGGGGGTGTGTGTTTAAGGGTAGGAAAGCACCTGGGTGTGTGTAAAGGTAGAAGAGCACCTGCGTGTGTGTGTAAGGGTAGGAGAGCACCTGTGTGTGTGTAAGGGTAGGAGAGCACCGGTGTGTGTGTGTAACAGTAGGAGAGCACCTGTGTGTGTGTGTGTGTAAGGGTAGGAGAGCACCTGTCTGTGTGTAAGGGTAGGAGAGTACCCGGGTGTGTGTGTAAGGGTAGAAGAGCACATGCGTGTGTGTAAGGGTAGGAGAGCACCTGTGTGTGTGTAAGGGTAGGAGAGCACCTGGGTGTGTGTGTAACAGTAGGAGAGCACCGGTGTGTGTGTGTAACAGTAGGAGAGCACCTGTGTGTGTGTAAGGGTAGGAGAGCACCTGTCTGTGTGTAAGGGTAGGAGAGTACCGGGGTGTGTGTGTAAGGGTATAAGTGCACCTGTGTGTGTGTAAGGGTAGGAGAGCACCTGTGTGTGTGTAAGGGTAGGAGAGCACTGGGGTGTGTGTGTAAGGGTAGAAGTGCACCTGTAAGTGTGTAAGGGTAGGAGAGCACCGGGGGTGTGTGTGTAAGGGTAGGAGAGCACCGGGGTGTGTGTGTAAGGGTAGAAGTACACCTGTGTGTGTGTGAAAGGGTAGGAGAGCACCTGTGTGTGTGTGAAAGGGTAGAAGAGCACCTGTGTGTGTGTGAAAGGGTAGAAGAGCACCTGGGTGTGTGTAAGGGTAGAAGAGCATCTGGGTGTGTGTGTGTAAGGGTAGGAGAGCACCTGTGTGTATGTAAGGGTAGGAGAGCATCTGGGTGTGTGTAAGGGTAGGAGGGCACCTGTGTGAGTGTAAGGGTAGAAGAGCATCTGTGTGTGTTTAAGGGTAGGAGAGCACCTGGGTGTGTTTGTAAGGGTAAGAGAGCACCTGTGTGTGTGTAAGGTTAGGAGAGTACCTGGCTGTATGTGTAAGTGTAGGAAAGCACCTGGGTGTGTGTGTAAGGGTAGGAGAGCACCTGTGTGTGTGTGAAAGGGTAGGAGAGCACCTGTGTGTGTGTGAAAGGGTAGAAGAGCACCTGTGTGTGTGTGAAAGGGTAGAAGAGCACCTGGGTGTGTGTAAGGGTAGAAGAGCATCTGGG
Organism: Bombina bombina; assembly: GCF_027579735.1. Taxonomy (NCBI): domain Eukaryota; kingdom Metazoa; phylum Chordata; class Amphibia; order Anura; family Bombinatoridae; genus Bombina; species Bombina bombina. Next base: position 140,097,800 of record NC_069503.1, on the reverse strand, counting down.
TGTGTGTGTGTAAGGGTAGGAGAGCACCTGTGGGTGTGTAAGGGTAGGAGAGCACCTGGGTGTGTGTGTAAGGGTAGAAGAGCACATGGGTGTGTGTGTGTGGGTGTAACAGTAGGAGAGCACCTGGGTGTGTGTGTGTAAGGGTAGAAGAGCACCTGTGTTTGTGTAAGGGTAGGAGAGCATCTGAGTGTGTGTATAAGGGTAGAAGTGCACCTGTGTGTGTGTAAGGGTAGGAGAGCACCTGGGTGTGTGTGTAAGGGTAGAAGAGCACCTGTCTGTGTGTAAGGGTAGGAGAGCACCTGAGTGTGTGTGTGTAAGGGTAGAAGTGCACCTGTCTGTGTGTAAGGGTAGGAGAGCACCTGAGTGTGTGTGTAAGGGTAGGAGAGCACCTGTCTGTGTGTAAGGGTAGGAGAGCACCTGAGTGTGTGTGTGTAAGGGTAGAAGTGCACCTGTCTGTGTGTAAGGGTAGGAGAGCACCTGTGTGTGTGTAAGCTTACGAGATCACCTGTGTGTGTGTAAGGGTAGAAGTGCACCTGTGTGTGTTTAAGGGTAGGAGAGCACCTGTGTGTGTAAGGGTAGGAGAGCACCGGGGTGTGTGTGTAAGGGTAGAAGTGCACCTGTGTATGTGTGTGTAAGGGTAGGAGAGCACTGGTGTGTGTATAAGGGTAGGAGAGCACCTGTGTGTGTGTGTAAGTGTAGGAAAGCACCTGGGTGTGTGTCTAAGGGTTGGAGAGCACCTGTGTTTGTGTAAGTGTAGGAAAGCACCTGGGTGTGTGTCTAAGGGTAGGAGAGCACAAGTTTGTGAGTGTAAGGGTAGGAGAGCACCTGGGTGTGTGTGTTTAAGGGTAGGAAAGCACCTGGTTGTGTGTAAAGGTAGGAGAGCACATGCGTGTGTGTGTGTGTGTGTAAGGGTAGGAGAGTACCTGAGACACACAGAAGCAGCGTTCCCAGCAGCAACCACAGACCCGGCAAGGCAACCGGAAGTGACACCGGTCTCAGTAAAAACTTCCCATAGAGACCCAACGGAGTGCCGTAGCAGTGGCGAAACCCAGCCACTATGCACATGCAGGAACAAAGAAGAGCAGGCACTGCATCAGGGCTCCATAAAACTTGAATGCTTTATTTGAACATGGCAAGGGTGGATAGGACACAAGTACTGTCTGACTAGTTTCGAGTCCTCGAGGAATTGAAACTAGTCAGACAGTACTTGTGTCCTATCCAGCCCTGCCTTGTACTTGACACTTTGTACCTTTTTAATGCGCACCATACAGCGGATGTAGCTGTTGATCTTTTAACCATGTTCAAATAAAGCATTCAAGTTTTTTGGAGCCCTGATGCAGTGCCTGCTCTTCTTTGTTCCTGTAGGAGAGCACCTGTGTGTGTGTAAGGGTAGGAGAGCACCTGGGTGTGTGTATAAGGGTAGGAGAGCACCTGTGTGTGTGTAGGGTAGGAGAGCACCTGTGTGTGTGTAAGTGTAGGAAAGCACCTGGGTGTGTGCCTAAGCTTAGGAGAGCACAAGGTTGTGATTGTAAGGGTAGGAGAGCACCTGGGGGTGTGTGTTTAAGGGTAGGAAAGCACCTGGGTGTGTGTAAAGGTAGAAGAGCACCTGGGTGTGTGTGTAAGGGTAGGAGAGCACCTGTGTGTGTGTAAGGGTAGGAGAGCACCGGTGTGTGTGTGTAACAGTAGGAGAGCACCTGTGTGTGTGTGTGTGTGTAAGGGTAGGAGAGCACCTGTCTGTGTGTAAGGGTAGGAGAGTACCCGGGTGTGTGTGTAAGGGTAGAAGAGCACATGCGTGTGTGTAAGGGTAGGAGAGCACCTGTGTGTGTGTAAGGGTAGGAGAGCACCTGGGTGTGTGTGTAACAGTAGGAGAGCACCGGTGTGTGTGTGTGTGTAACAGTAGGAGAGCACCTGTGTGTGTGTGTGTAAGGGTAGGAGAGCACCTGTCTGTGTGTAAGGGTAGGAGAGTACCGGGGTGTGTGTGTAAGGGTATAAGTGCACCTGTGTGTGTGTAAGGGTAGGAGAGCACCTGTGTGTGTGTAAGGGTAGGAGAGCACTGGGGTGTGTGTGTAAGGGTAGAAGTGCACCTGTAAGTGTGTAAGGGTAGGAGAGCACCTGTGTGTGAGTGTAAGGGTAGGAGAGCACTTGTGTGTGTGTAGGGTAGGAAAGCACCTGTGTGTGTGCCTAAGGGTAGGAGAGCACAAGGTTGTGATTGTAAGGGTAGAAGAGCACATGGGTGGTGTAGGGTAGGAGAGCACCTGTGTGTGTGTGTAAGTGTAGGAAAGCACCTGGGTGTGTGCCTAAGGGTAGGAGAGCACAAGGTTGTGATTGTAAGGGTAGGCGAGCACCTGTGTGTGTGTGTAAGTGTAGGAAAGCACCTGGGTGTGTGCCTAAGGGTAGGAGAGCACAAGGTTGTGATTGTAAGGGTAGGAGAGCACCTGGGTGTGTGTGTGTAAGGGTAGGAGAGCACCTGTGTGTGTGTGTGTGTAACAGTAGGAGAGCACCTGTGTGTGTGTGTGTGTAACAGTAGGAGAGCACCTGTGTGTGTGTGTGTAAGGGTAGGAGAGCACCTGTCTGTGTGTAAGGGTAGGAGAGTACCGGGGTGTGTGTGTAAGGGTAGAAGTGCACCTGTGTGTGTGTAAGGGTAGGAGAGCACCTGTGTGTGTGTAAGGGTAGGAGAGCACCGGTGTGTGTGTGTGTGTGTAACAGTAGGAGAGCACCTGTGTGTGTGTGTGTGTGTGTAAGGGTAGGAGAGCACCTGTCTGTGTGTAAGGGTAGGAGAGTACCGGGGTGTGTGTGTAAGGGTAGAAGTGCACCTGTGTGTGTGTAAGGGTAGGAGAGCACCTGTGTGTGTGTAAGGGTAGGAGAGCACCGGGGTGTGTGTGTAAGGGTAGAAGTGCACCTGTAAGTGTGTAATGGTAGGAGAGCACCTGTGTGTGTGTAAGGGTAGGAGAGTACATGCATGTGTGTGTAAGGGTAGGAGAGCACCGGGGTGTGTGTGTAAGGGTAGGAGAGCACCTGTGTGTGTGTGTAAGGGTAGGAGAGCACCTGTGTGTGTGTAAGGGTAGGAGAGCACCGGTGTGTGTGTAAGGGTAGGAGAGCACCTGTGTGTGTGTAAGGGTAGGAGAGCACCGGGGTGTGTGTGTAAGGGTAGGAGAGCACCTGGGTGTGTGTAAAGGTAGGAGAGCACCTGTGTGTGTGTGTAAGGGTAGGAGAGCACCTGTGGGTGTGTAAAGGTAGGAGAGCACCTGTGTGTGTGTAAGGGTAGGAGAGCACCTGTGTGTGTGTAAGGGTAGGAGAGCACCTGTCTGTGTGTAAGGGTAGGAGAGCACCGGGGTGTGTGTGTAAGGGTAGGAGAGCACCTGGGTGTGTGTAAAGGTAGGAGAGCACCTGTGTGTGTGTGTAAGGGTAGGAGAGCACCTGTGGGTGTGTAAAGGTAGGAGAGCACCTGTGTGTGTGTAAGGGTAGGAGAGCACCTGTGTGTGTGTAAGGGTAGGAGAGCACCTGTCTGTGTGTAAGGGTAGGAGAGCACCTGTGGGTGTGTAAAGGTAGGAGAGCACCTGGGTGTGTGTGTAAGGGTAGGAGAGCACCTGGGTGTGTGTAAAGGTAGGAGAGCACCTGTGTGTGTGTGTAAGGGTAGGAGAGCACCTGTGGGTGTGTAAAGGTAGGAGAGCACCTGTGTGTGTGTAAGGGTAGGAGAGCACCTGTGTGTGTGTAAGGGTAGGAGAGCACCTGTCTGTGTGTAAGGGTAGGAGAGCACCTGTGTGTGTGTAAGGGTAGGAGAGCACCTGTGTGTGTGTAAGGGTAGGAGAGCACCTGTGTGTGTAAGGGTAGAAGAGCACCTGGGTGTGTGTAAGGGTAGGAGAGCACCTGTGTGTGTAAGGGTAGGAGAGCACCTGGGTGTGTGTAAGGGTAGGAGAGCACCTGGGTGTGTGTGTGTGTAAGGGTAGAAGATCACAGACATGGGTGTGTGTGTAAGGGTAGGAGAGCACTGGGGTGTGTGTGTAAGGTTAGAAGTGCACCTGTGTGTGTGTGTAAGGGTAGGAGAGCACCTGTGTGTGTGTGTAAGGGTAGGAGAGCATCTGGGTGTGTGTGTAAGGGTAGAAGTGCACCTGTGTGTGTGTGTAAGGGTAGGAGAGCATCTGAGTGTGTGTGTGTGTGTGTGTGTGTGTGTAAGGGTAGGAGAGCATCTGAGTGTGTGTGTGTGTGTGTGTAAGGGTAGGAAAGCACCTGGGTGTGTGCCTAAGGGTAGGAGAGCACAAGGTTGTGATTGTAAGGGTAGGAGAGCACCTGGGTGTGTGTGTGTAAGGGTAGGAGAGCACCTGGGTGTGTGTGTGTAAGGGTATGAGAGCACCGGTGTGTGTGTGTAACAGTAGGAGAGCACCTGTGTGAGTGTAAGGGTAGGAGAGCACCTATGTGTGTGCCTAAGGTTAGGAGAGCACAAGGTTGTGATTGTAAGGGTAGAAGAGCACCTGGGTGTGTGTGTGTAAGGGTAGGAGAGCACTGGTGTGTGTGTGTGTGTAAGGGTAGGAGAGCACCTGTCTGTGTGTAAGGGTAGGAGAGTACCGGGGTGTGTGTGTAAGGGTATAAGTGCACCTGTGTGTGTGTAAGGGTAGGAGAGCACCTGTGTGTGTGTAAGGGTAGGAGAGCACTGGGGTGTGTGTGTAAGGGTAGAAGTGCACCTGTAAGTGTGTAAGGGTAGGAGAGCACCTGTGTGTGTGTAAGGGTAGGAGAGTACCTGTGTGTGTGTAAGGGTAGGAGAGCACCGGGGTGTGTGTGTAAGGGTAGGAGAGCACCGGGGTGTGTGTGTGTAAGGGTAGAAGTGCACCTGTAAGTGTGTAAGGGTAGGAGAGAACCTGTGTGTATGTAAGGGTAGGAGAGCACCTGGGTGTGTGTAAGGGTAGGAGGGCACCTGTGTGAGTGTAAGGGTAGGAGAGCATCTGTGTGTGTTTAAGGGTAGGAGAGCACCTGTGTGTGTTTGTAAGGGTAAGAGAGCACCTGTGTGTGTGTAAGGTTAGGAGAGCACCGGGGTGTGTGTGTGTAAGGGTAGAAGTGCACCTGTAAGTGTGTAAGGGTAGGAGAGAACCTGTGTGTATGTAAGGGTAGGAGAGCACCTGTGTGAGTGTAAGGGTAGAAGAGCATCTGTGTGTGTTTAAGGGTAGGAGAGCACCTGGGTGTGTTTGTAAGGGTAAGAGAGCACCTGTGTGTGTGTGTAAGGTTAGGAGAGTGCCTGGCTGTATGTGTAAGTGTAGGAAAGCACCTGGGTGTGTGTGTAAGGGTAGGAGAGCACCTGTGTGTGTGTGAAAGGGTAGAAGAGCACCTGTGTGTGTGTGTAAGTGTAGAAGAGCACCTGGGTGTGTAAGGGTAGGAGAGCACCGGTGTGTGTGTGTAACAGTAGGAGAGCACCTGGGTGTGTGTGTGTAAGGGTAGAAGAGCACATGGGTGTGTGTGTGTGTGTGTAACAGTAGGAGAGCACCTGGGTGTGTGTGTGTAAGGGTAGAAGAGCACATGGTTGTTTGTGTAAGGGTAGGAGAGCACTGGGGTGTGTGTGTAAGGTTAGAAGTGCACCTGTCTGTGTGTAAGGGTAGGAGAGCACCTGGGTGTGTGTGTATGGGTAGAAGTGCACCTGTGTGTGTGTAAGGGTAGGAGAGCACCTGAGTATGTGTGTAAGGGTAGGAGAGCACCTGAGTGTGTGTGTAAGGGTAGGAGAGCACCTGGGTGTGTGTAAGCTTATGAGAGCACCGGGGTGTGTGTGTAAGGGTAGAAGTGTATCTTTGTGTGTAAGGGTAGGAGAGCACCTGTGTGTGTAAGAGTAGGAGAGCACCTGTGTGTGTGTAAGGGTAGGACAGCACTGGGGTGTGTGTGTGTAAGGGTAGGAGAGAACCTGGGTGTGTGTAAGGGTAGAAGTGCACCTGTGTGTGTGTAAGGGTAGAAGAGCACATGCGTGTGTGTGTGTGTGTGTGTGTAAGTGTAGGAGAGCACCGGTGTGTGTGTAAGGGTAGGAGAGCACCGGTGTGTGTGTAAGGGTAGGAGAGCACCTGTGTGTGTGTAAGGGTAGGAAAGCACCTGGGTGTGTGTCTAAGGGTAGGAGAGCACAAGTTTGTTAGTGTAAGGGTAGGAGAGCACCTGGGTGTGTGTGTTTAAGGGTAGGAAAGCACCTGGGTGTGTGTAAAAGTAGGAGAGCACATGCGTGTGTGTGTGTGTAAAAGTAGGAGAGCACATGCGTGTGTGTGTGTGTGTGTGTAAGGGTAGGAGAGCACCTGGGTGTGTGTGTTTAAGGTATAGTAGTAGTGGTATTCTAGCGCTAAGAGTGCCCTAAGCTGTGACCAAAAAATGGGGTCTAACCTACCCCAGAAGAAAGGGTTTACTGAGACAAAGGAATCAGTCCAGCGCCAAAAAAGGCCAAGGGACAAATATACAAAACTGCCAATACTTTAAAATGTAAATTTATTACAATCAAATACAGCGATATACAGTAAAATAGGAGTAAAAACAAATCAATGGCAATTGATGCCGAGCATATATTTAAAAAATGCAATAAAAGAAAATCAGTTTAAAACAATAAAATTGCTAGCAAAACCAAAATCAAGAAATCGATATCAGCCTAACAAACTGGTTATCAACATAGAAGTCTTGGGTACGTATTGGGTAAACCAAGCTATCTAAGCATACAGAGCGTAGGAGGCTGTGGGTTGTGGTTGTCTGTTATGGATCCATAGTGTGGTGTGCACCGTGGTAAAATAAGGGAGATTCGTGTAGCGTGATGTGTAGCGTGATGTGAATGATCCAATGAAAGATCAGACCTGGGTGTGGATGCTTACAAATTACAACAACAATAAAAACAAAAATACAAAAATACAATGTGGCAAGTTACAACACAATAGAAATTTGTATAATGATGAAAAAAACATATAATTATGAAAAAAACATCATGAAAAAACCACAAAAAATGGTGCTGATTGGAGACTAAGACTCCAATACAAAAAGGTAGTGATCGATCCTGAAGACAAGTGAAAAGTCAATCAAAAAAGGCAAATAAACAGTCAATTAGAAGATCAGAAGAAATTCAGAAAAAAATTTTCAACAAAGGATGGTGGAGAACAAAGTTGATGTAAAAAACAGTACAAAAATATTTTTCAAAAATCCAAAAAATTCCAAAAGTTCAAAACAATGAATAAAAAAGGTAAAAAAGGGGGGTAGCAGAAGAATTAGTTCAATAAAAATGTGGCCAATCCAAATAAAGGCACAGTGGTGTGCTAAAAAACAAAGTCAAACCACGACAAAGCAGAGTGAGGAAATAGGAATGTAGAAAATGTGAAAAATGTAAAAATGTAAAAATATATAAAGGTGTGACAGGATAAATTCCAAGGATCCCAAAAAACTTTAGGCAATCAGCGGCTCTTAATGTCGTCCCTAGTAGATACCTGTAACCCAAAATAGCAACATAGCGTGATACAGTTTAAATTATAGTAGTAATCAAATGGAAAGATGCTTACCAAAGGGTCTACGCGTTTCGGTCCTCAATAGACCTTTTTCAAGACACATCAACTTTGTTCTCCACCATCCTTTGTTGAAAATTTTTTTCTGAATTTCTTCTGATCTTCTAATTGACTGTTTATTTGCCTTTTTTGATTGACTTTTCACTTGTCTTCAGGATCGATCACTACCTTTTTGTATTGGAGTCTTAGTCTCCACTCAGCACCATTTTTTGTGGTTTTTTCATGATGTTTTTTTCATAATTATATGTTTTTTTCATCATTATACAAATTTCTATTGTGTTGTAACTTGCCACATTGTATTTTTGTATTTTTGTTTTTATTGTTGTTGTAATTTGTAAGCATCCACACCCAGGTCTGATCTTTCATTGGATCATTCACATCACGCTACACATCACGCTACACGAATCTCCCTTATTTTACCACGGTGCACACCACACTATGGATCCATAACAGACAACCACAACCCACAGCCTCCTACGCTCTGTATGCTTAGATAGCTTGGTTTACCCAATACGTACCCAAGACTTCTATGTTGATAACCAGTTTGTTAGGCTGATATCGATTTCTTGATTTTGGTTTTGCTAGCAATTTTATTGTTTTAAACTGATTTTCTTTTATTGCATTTTTTAAATATATGCTCGGCATCAATTGCCATTGATTTGTTTTTACTCCTATTTTACTGTATATCGCTGTATTTGATTGTAATAAATTTACATTTTAAAGTATTGGCAGTTTTGTATATTTGTCCCTTGGCCTTTTTTGGCGCTGGACTGATTCCTTTGTCTCTGTGTGTGTTTAAGGGTAGGAAAGCACCTGGGTGTGTGTGTTTAAGGGTAGGAAAGCACCTGGGTGTGTGTAAAGGTAGGAGAGCACATGCGTGTGTGTGTGTGTAAGGGTAGGAGAGCACCGGTGTGTGTGTAAGGGTAGGAGAGTACCTGAGACACACAGAAGCGGCGTTCCCAGCAGCAACCACAGACCCGGCAAGGCAACCGGAAGTGACACCGGTCTCAGTAAAAACTTCCCATACAGAGCCAACGGAGTGCCGTAGCAGTGGCGAAACCCAGCCACTATGCACATGCAGGAACAAAGAAGAGCAGGCACTGCATCAGGGCTCCATAAAACTTGAATGCTTTATTTGAACATGGCAAGGGTGGATAGGACACAAGTACTGTCTGACTAGTTTCGAGTCCTCGAGGAATTGAAACTAGTCAGACAGTACTTGTGTCCTATCCAACCCTGCCTTGTACTTGACACTTTGTACCTTTTTAATGCGCACCATACAGCGGATGTAGCTGTTGATCTTTTAACTATGTTCAAATAAAGCATTCAAGTTTTATGGAGCCCTGATGCAGTGCCTGCTCTTCTTTGTTCCTGTAGGAGAGTACCTGTGTGTGTGTGTGTAAGGGTAGGAGAGCACCTGGGTGTGTGTATAAGGGTACAGAGCACATGGGTGTGTTTAAGGGTAGGAGAGCACCTGTGTGAGTGTAAGGGTAGGAGATCACCTGTGTGTGTGTAGGGTAGGAGAGCACCTGTGTGTGTGTAAGTGTAGGAAAGCACCTGGGTGTGTGCCTAAGCTTAGGAAGCACAAGGTTGTGATTGTAAGGGTAGGAAAGCACCTGGGTGTGTGTGTGTAAGGGTAGAAGAGCACCTGTGTTTGTGTAAGGGTAGGAGAGCATCTGAGTGTGTGTGTGTAAGGGTAGAAGTGCACCTGTCTGTGTGTAAGGGTAGGAGAGCACCTGGGTGTGTGTGTAAGGGTAGAAGAGCACCTGTCTGTGTGTAAGGGTAGGAGAGCACCTGAGTGTGTGTGTGTAAGGGTAGAAGTGCACCTGTCTGTGTGTAAGGGTAGGAGAGCACCTGAGTGTGTGTGTAAGGGTAGGAGAGCACCTGTCTGTGTGTAAGGGTAGGAGAGCACCTGAGTGTGTGTGTGTAAGGGTAGAAGTGCACCTGTCTGTGTGTAAGGGTAGGAGAGCACCTGTGTGTGTGTAAGCTTACGAGAGCACCTGTGTGTGTGTAAGGGTAGAAGTGCACCTGTGTGTGTGTAAGGGTAGGAGAGCACCTGTGTGTGTAAGGGTAGGAGAGCACCGGGGTGTGTGTGTAAGGGTAGAAGTGCACCTGTGTGTGTGTGTGTAAGGGTAGGAGAGCACCGGTGTGTGTATAAGGGTAGGAGAGCACCTGTGTGTGGGTGTAAGTGTAGGAAAGCACCTGGGGTGTATGTAAGTGTAGGAAAGCACCTGGGTGTGTGTCTAAGGGTTGGAGAGCACCTGTGTTTGTGTAAGTGTAGGAAAGCACCTGGGTGTGTGTCTAAGGGTAGGAGAGCACAAGTTTGTGAGTGTAAGGGTAGGAGAGCACCTGGGTGTGTGTGTTTAAGGGTAGGAAAGCACCTGGTTGTGTGTAAAGGTAGGAGAGCACATGCGTGTGTGTGTGTGTGTGTGTGTGTGTGTAAGGGTAGGAGAGTACCTGAGACACACAGAAGCAGCGTTCCCAGCAGCAACCACAGACCCGGAAAGGCAATAAAAACTTCCCATAGAGACCCAACGGAGTGCCGTAGCAGTGGCGAAACCCAGCCACTATGCACATGCAGGAACAAAGAAGAGCAGGCACTGCATCAGGGCTCCATAAAACTTGAATGCTTTATTTGAACATGGCAAGGGTGGATAGGACACAAGTACTGTCTGACTAGTTTCGAGTCCTCGAGGAATTGAAACTAGTCAGACAGTACTTGTGTCCTATCCAGCCCTGCCTTGTACTTGACACTTTGTACCTTTTTAATGCGCACCATACAGCGGATGTAGCTGTTGATCTTTTAACCATGTTCAAATAAAGCATTCAAGTTTTTTGGAGCCCTGATGCAGTGCCTGCTCTTCTTTGTTCCTGTAGGAGAGCACCTGTGTGTGTGTAAGGGTAGGAGAGCACCTGGGTGTGTGTATAAGGGTAGAGAGCACATGGGTGTGTTTAAGGGTAGGAGAGCACCTGTGTGTGTGTAGGGTAGGAGAGCACCTGTGTGTGTGTAAGTGTAGGAAAGCACCTGGGTGTGTGCCTAAGCTTAGGAGAGCACAAGGTTGTGATTGTAAGGGTAGGAGAGCACCTGGGGGTGTGTGTTTAAGGGTAGGAAAGCACCTGGGTGTGTGTAAAGGTAGAAGAGCACCTGCGTGTGTGTGTGTAAGGGTAGGAGAGCACCTGTGTGTGTGTAAGGGTAGGAGAGCACCGGTGTGTGTGTGTAACAGTAGGAGAGCACCTGTGTGTGTGTGTGTGTGTGTGTGTGTAAGGGTAGGAGAGCACCTGTCTGTGTGTAAGGGTAGGAGAGTACCCGGGTGTGTGTAAGGGTAGAAGAGCACATGCGTGTGTGTAAGGGTAGGAGAGCACCTGTGTGTGTGTAAGGGTAGGAGAGCACCTGGGTGTGTGTGTAACAGTAGGAGAGCACCGGTGTGTGTGTGTAACAGTAGGAGAGCACCTGTGTGTGTGTGTGTAAGGGTAGGAGAGCACCTGTCTGTGTGTAAGGGTAGGAGAGTACCGGGGTGTGTGTGTAAGGGTATAAGTGCACCTGTGTGTGTGTAAGGGTAGAAGAGCACCTGTGTGTGTGTAAGGGTAGGAGAGCACTGGGGTGTGTGTGTAAGGGTAGAAGTGCACCTGTAAGTGTGTAAGGGTAGGAGAGCACCGGGGGTGTGTGTGTAAGGGTAGGAGAGCACCGGGGTGTGTGTGTAAGGGTAGAAGTACACCTGTAAGTGTGTAAGGGTAGGAGAGCACCTGTGTGTATGTAAGGGTAGGAGAGCATCTGGGTGTGTGTAAGGGTAGGAGGGCACCTGTGTGAGTGTAAGGGTAGAAGAGCATCTGTGTGTGTTTAAGGGTAGGAGAGCACCTGGGTGTGTTTGTAAGGGTAAGAGAGCACCTGTGTGTGTGTAAGGTTAGGAGAGTACCTGGCTGTATGTGTAAGTGTAGGAAAGCACCTGGGTGTGTGTGTAAGGGTAGGAGAGCACCTGTGTGTGTGTGAAAGGGTAGGAGAGCACCTGTGTGTGTGTGAAAGGGTAGAAGAGCACCTGTGTGTGTGTGAAAGGGTAGAAGAGCACCTGGGTGTGTGTAAGGGTAGAAGAGCATCTGGGTGTGTGTGTGTGTAAGGGTAGGAGAGCACCTGTGGGTGTGTAAGGGTAGGAGAGCACCTGGGTGTGTGTGTAAGGGTAGAAGAGCACATGGGTGTGTGTGTGTGTGTGTGTGTGTGTAACAGTGGGAGAGCACCTGGGTGTGTGTGTGTAAGGGTAGAAGAGCACCTGTGTTTGTGTAAGGGTAGGAGAGCATCTGAGTGTGTGTATAAGGGTAGAAGTGCACCTGTGTGTGTGTAAGGGTAGGAGAGCACCTGGGTGTGTGTGTAAGGGTAGAAGAGCACCTGTCTGTGTGTAAGGGTAGGAGAGCACCTGAGTGTGTGTGTGTAAGGGTAGAAGTGCACCTGTCTGTGTGTAAGGGTAGGAGAGCACCTGTCTGTGTGTAAGGGTAGGAGAGCACCTGAGTGTGTGTGTGTAAGGGTAGAAGTGCACCTGTCTGTGTGTAAGGGTAGGAGAGCACCTGTGTGTGTGTAAGCTTACGAGAGCACCTGTGTGTGTGTAAGGGTAGAAGTGCACCTGTGTGTGTGTAAGGGTAGGAGAGCACCTGTGTGTGTAAGGGTAGGAGAGCACCGGGGTGTGTGTGTAAGGGTAGAAGTGCACCTGTGTGTGTGTGTGTAAGGGTAGGAGAGCACTGGTGTGTGTATAAGGGTAGGAGAGCACCTGTGTGTGTGTGTAAGTGTAGGAAAGCACCTGGGTGTGTGTCTAAGGGTTGGAGAGCACCTGTGTTTGTGTAAGTGTAGGAAAGCACCTGGGTGTGTGTCTAAGGGTAGGAGAGCACAAGTTTGTGAGTGTAAGGGTAGGAGAGCACCTGGGTGTGTGTGTTTAAGGGTAGGAAAGCACCTGGTTGTGTGTAAAGGTAGGAGAGCACATGCGTGTGTGTGTGTGTGTGTGTGTAAGGGTAGGAGAGTACCTGAGACACACAGAAGCAGCGTTCCCAGCAGCAACCACAGACCCGGCAAGGCAACCGGAAGTGACACCGGTCTCAGTAAAAACTTCCCATAGAGACCCAACGGAGTGCCGTAGCAGTGGCGAAACCCAGCCACTATGCACATGCAGGAACAAAGAAGAGCAGGCACTGCATCAGGGCTCCATAAAACTTGAATGCTTTATTTGAACATGGCAAGGGTGGATAGGACACAAGTACTGTCTGACTAGTTTCGAGTCCTCGAGGAATTGAAACTAGTCAGACAGTACTTGTGTCCTATCCAGCCCTGCCTTGTACTTGACACTTTGTACCTTTTTAATGCGCACCATACAGCGGATGTAGCTGTTGATCTTTTAACCATGTTCAAATAAAGCATTCAAGTTTTTTGGAGCCCTGATGCAGTACCTGCTCTTCTTTGTTCCTGTAGGAGAGCACCTGTGTGTGTGTAAGGGTAGGAGAGCACCTGGGTGTGTGTATAAGGGTAGAGAGCACATGGGTGTGTTTAAGGGTAGGAGAGCACCTGTGTGTGTGTAGGGTAGGAGAGCACCTGTGTGTGTGTAAGTGTAGGAAAGCACCTGGGTGTGTGCCTAAGCTTAGGAGAGCACAAGGTTGTGATTGTAAGGGTAGGAGAGCACCTGGGGGTGTGTGTTTAAGGGTAGGAAAGCACCTGGGTGTGTGTAAAGGTAGAAGAGCACCTGGGTGTGTGTGTAAGGGTAGGAGAGCACCTGTGTGTGTGTAAGGGTAGGAGAGCACCGGTGTGTGTGTGTAACAGTAGGAGAGCACCTGTGTGTGTGTGTGTGTGTGTAAGGGTAGGAGAGCACCTGTCTGTGTGTAAGGGTAGGAGAGTACCCGGGTGTGTGTGTAAGGGTAGAAGAGCACATGCGTGTGTGTAAGGGTAGGAGAGCACCTGTGTGTGTGTAAGGGTAGGAGAGCACCTGGGTGTGTGTGTAACAGTAGGAGAGCACCGGTGTGTGTGTGTGTGTAACAGTAGGAGAGCACCTGTGTGTGTGTGTGTAAGGGTAGGAGAGCACCTGTCTGTGTGTAAGGGTAGGAGAGTACCGGGGGTGTGTGTGTAAGGGTATAAGTGCACCTGTGTGTGTGTAAGGGTAGGAGAGCACCTGTGTGTGTGTAAGGGTAGGAGAGCACTGGGGTGTGTGTGTAAGGGTAGAAGTGCACCTGTAAGTGTGTAAGGGTAGGAGAGCACCTGTGTGTGAGTGTAAGGGTAGGAGAGCACTTGTGTGTGTGTAGGGTAGGAAAGCACCTGTGTGTGTGCCTAAGGGTAGGAGAGCACAAGGTTGTGATTGTAAGGGTAGAAGAGCACCTGGGTGGTGTAGGGTAGGAGAGCACCTGTGTGTGTGTGTAAGTGTAGGAAAGCACCTGGGTGTGTGCCTAAGGGTAGGAGAGCACAAGGTTGTGATTGTAAGGGTAGGCGAGCACCTGTGTGTGTGTGTAAGTGTAGGAAAGCACCTGGGTGTGTGCCTAAGGGTAGGAGAGCACAAGGTTGTGATTGTAAGGGTAGGAGAGCACCTGGGTGTGTGTGTGTAAGGGTAGGAGAGCACCTGTGTGTGTGTGTGTGTGTGTAACAGTAGGAGAGCACCTGTGTGTGTGTGTGTGTAACAGTAGGAGAGCACCTGTGTGTGTGTGTGTAAGGGTAGGAGAGCACCTGTCTGTGTGTAAGGGTAGGAGAGTACCGGGGTGTGTGTGTAAGGGTAGAAGTGCACCTGTGTGTGTGTAAGGGTAGGAGAGCACCTGTGTGTGTGTAAGGGTAGGAGAGCACCTGTGTGTGTGTAAGGGTAGGAGAGCACCGGTGTGTGTGTGTGTGTGTAACAGTAGGAGAGCACCTGTGTGTGTGTGTGTGTAAGGGTAGGAGAGCACCTGTCTGTGTGTAAGGGTAGGAGAGTACCGGGGTGTGTGTGTAAGGGTAGAAGTGCACCTGTGTGTGTGTAAGGGTAGGAGAGCACCTGTGTGTGTGTAAGGGTAGGAGAGCACCGGGGTGTGTGTGTAAGGGTAGAAGTGCACCTGTAAGTGTGTAATGGTAGGAGAGCACCTGTGTGTGTGTAAGGGTAGGAGAGTACATGCATGTGTGTGTAAGGGTAGGAGAGCACCGGGGTGTGTGTAAAGGTAGGAGAGCACCTGGGTGTGTGTGTAAGGGTAGGAGAGCACCTGTGGGTGTGTAAGGGTAGGAGAGCACCTGTGTGTGTGTGTAACAGTAGGAGAGCACCTGTGTGTGTGTAAGGGTAGGAGAGCACCGGGGTGTGTGTGTAAGGGTAGAAGTGCACCTGTAAGTGTGTAATGGTAGGAGAGCACCTGTGTGTGTGTAAGGGTAGGAGAGTACATGCATGTGTGTGTAAGGGTAGGAGAGCACCGGGGTGTGTGTAAAGGTAGGAGAGCACCTGGGTGTGTGTGTAAGGGTAGGAGAGCACCTGTGGGTGTGTAAGGGTAGAAGAGCACCTGTGTGTGTGTGTAACAGTATGAAAGCACCTGGGTGTGTGTGTTTAAGGGTAGGAAAGCACCTGGGTGTGTGTAAAGGTAGGAGAGCACCTGTGTGTGTGTAAGGGTAGAAGTGCACCTGTGTGTGTGTAAGGGTAGGAGAGCACCTGTGTGTGTGTGTAAGGGTAGGAGAGCATCTGGGTGTGTGTGTAAGGGTAGAAGTGCACCTGTGTGTGTGTGTAAGGGTAGGAGAGCATCTGAGTGTGTGTGTGTGTGTGTGTGTGTGTGTAAGGGTAGGAAAGCACCTGGGTGTGTGCCTAAGGGTAGGAGAGCACAAGGTTGTGATTGTAAGGGTAGGAGAGCACCTGGGTGTGTGTGTGTAAGGGTATGAGAGCACCGGTGTGTGTGTGTAACAGTAGGAGAGCACCTGTATGAGTGTAAGGGTAGGAGAGCACCTATGTGTGTGCCTAAGGTTAGGAGAGCACAAGGTTGTGATTGTAAGGGTAGAAGAGCACCTGGGTGTGTGTGTGTAAGGGTAGGAGAGCACTGGTGTGTGTGTGTGTGTAAGGGTAGGAGAGCACCTGTCTGTGTGTAAGGGTAGGAGAGTACCGGGGTGTGTGTGTAAGGGTATAAGTGCACCTGTGTGTGTGTAAGGGTAGGAGAGCACCTGTGTGTGTGTAAGGGTAGGAGAGCACTGGGGTGTGTGTGTAAGGGTAGAAGTGCACCTGTAAGTGTGTAAGGGTAGGAGAGCACCTGTGTGTGTGTAAGGGTAGGAGAGTACCTGTGTGTGTGTAAGGGTAGGAGAGCACCGGGGTGTGTGTGTAAGGGTAGGAGAGCACCGGGGTGTGTGTGTGTAAGGGTAGAAGTGCACCTGTAAGTGTGTAAGGGTAGGAGAGAACCTGTGTGTATGTAAGGGTAGGAGAGCACCTGGGTGTGTGTAAGGGTAGGAGGGCACCTGTGTGAGTGTAAGGGTAGGAGAGCATCTGTGTGTGTTTAAGGGTAGGAGAGCACCTGTGTGTGTTTGTAAGGGTAAGAGAGCACCTGTGTGTGTGTAAGGTTAGGAGAGCACCGGGGTGTGTGTGTGTAAGGGTAGAAGTGCACCTGTAAGTGTGTAAGGGTAGGAGAGAACCTGTGTGTATGTAAGGGTAGGAGAGCACCTGTGTGTGTTTAAGGGTAGGAGAGCACCTGGGTGTGTTTGTAAGGGTAAGAGAGCACCTGTGTGTGTGTGTAAGGTTAGGAGAGTGCCTGGCTGTATGTGTAAGTGTAGGAAAGCACCTGGGTGTGTGTGTAAGGGTAGGAGAGCACCTGTGTGTGTGTGAAAGGGTAGAAGAGCACCTGTGTGTGTGTGTAAGTGTAGAAGAGCACCTGGGTGTGTAAGGGTAGGAGAGCACCGGTGTGTGTGTGTAACAGTAGGAGAGCACCTGGGTGTGTGTGTGTAAGGGTAGAAGAGCACATGGGTGTGTGTGTGTGTGTGTGTGTAACAGTAGGAGAGCACCTGGGTGTGTGTGTGTAAGGGTAGAAGAGCACATGGTTGTTTGTGTAAGGGTAGGAGAGCACTGGGGTGTGTGTGTAAGGTTAGAAGTGCACCTGTCTGTGTGTAAGGGTAGGAGAGCACCTGGGTGTGTGTGTATGGGTAGAAGTGCACCTGTGTGTGTGTAAGGGTAGGAGAGCACCTGAGTATGTGTGTAAGGGTAGGAGAGCACCTGAGTGTGTGTGTAAGGGTAGGAGAGCACCTGGGTGTGTGTAAGCTTATGAGAGCACCGGGGTGTGTGTGTAAGGGTAGAAGTGTATCTTTGTGTGTAAGGGTAGGAGAGCACCTGTGTGTGTAAGAGTAGGAGAGCACCTGTGTGTGTGTAAGGGTAGGACAGCACTGGGGTGTGTGTGTGTAAGGGTAGGAGAGAACCTGGGTGTGTGTAAGGGTAGAAGTGCACCTGTGTGTGTGTAAGGGTAGAAGAGCACATGCGTGTGTGTGTGTGTGTGTGTAAGTGTAGGAGAGCACCGGTGTGTGTGTAAGGGTAGGAGAGCACCGGTGTGTGTGTAAGGGTAGGAGAGCACCTGTGTGTGTGTAAGGGTAGGAAAGCACCTGGGTGTGTGTCTAAGGGTAGGAGAGCACAAGTTTGTTAGTGTAAGGGTAGGAGAGCACCTGGGTGTGTGTGTTTAAGGGTAGGAAAGCACCTGGGTGTGTGTAAAAGTAGGAGAGCACATGCGTGTGTGTGTGTGTAAAAGTAGGAGAGCACATGCGTGTGTGTGTGTGTGTGTGTAAGGGTAGGAGAGCACCTGGGTGTGTGTGTTTAAGGGTAGGAAAGCACCTGGGTGTGTGTGTTTAAGGGTAGGAAAGCACCTGGGTGTGTGTAAAGGTAGGAGAGCACATGTGTGTGTGTGTGTGTAAGGGTAGGAGAGCACCGGTGTGTGTGTAAGGGTAGGAGAGTACCTGAGACACACAGAAGCGGCGTTCCCAGCAGCAACCACAGACCCGGCAAGGCAACCGGAAGTGACACCGGTCTCAGTAAAAACTTCCCATACAGAGCCAACGGAGTGCCGTAGCAGTGGCGAAACCCAGCCACTATGCACATGCAGGAACAAAGAAGAGCAGGCACTGCATCAGGGCTCCATAAAACTTGAATGCTTTATTTGAACATGGCAAGGGTGGATAGGACACAAGTACTGTCTGACTAGTTTCGAGTCCTCGAGGAATTGAAACTAGTCAGACAGTACTTGTGTCCTATCCAACCCTGCCTTGTACTTGACACTTTGTACCTTTTTAATGCGCACCATACAGCGGATGTAGCTGTTGATCTTTTAACTATGTTCAAATAAAGCATTCAAGTTTTATGGAGCCCTGATGCAGTGCCTGCTCTTCTTTGTTCCTGTAGGAGAGTACCTGTGTGTGTGTGTAAGGGTAGGAGAGCACCTGGGTGTGTGTATAAGGGTAGAGAGCACATGGGTGTGTTTAAGGGTAGGAGAGCACCTGTGTGAGTGTAAGGGTAGGAGATCACCTGTGTGTGTGTAGGGTAGGAGAGCACCTGTGTGTGTGTAAGTGTAGGAAAGCACCTGGGTGTGTGCCTAAGCTTAGGAAGCACAAGGTTGTGATTGTAAGGGTAGGAAAGCACCTGGGTGTGTGTAAAGGTAGAAGAGCACCTGGGTGTGTGTGTAAGGGTAGGAGAGCACCTGTGTGTGTGTAAGGGTAGGAGAGCACCGGTGTGTGTGTGTAACAGTAGGAGAGCACCTGTGTGTGTGTGTGTGTGTGTGTAAGGGTAGGAGAGCACCTGTCTGTGTGTAAGGGTAGGAGAGTACCGGGGTGTGTGTAAGGGTAGAAGTGCACCTGTGTGTGTGTAAGGGTAGGAGAGTACCTGTGTGTGTAAGGGTAGAAGAGCACATGCGTGTGTGTGTTTGTGTAAGGGTAGGAGAGCATCGTTGTGTGTGTAAGGGTAGGAGAGTAACTGTGTGTGTGTAAGGGTAGGAGAGCACCTGGGTGTGTTTAAGGGTAGGAGAGCACCTGTGTGTGTCCCTAAGGGTATGAGAGCACTTGTGTGTGTGTAAGTGTAGGAAAGCCCCTGGGTGTGTGCCTAAGGGTAGGAGAGCACAAGGTTGTGTGTAGGGTAGGAGAGCACCTGTGTGTGTGTAAGTGTAGGAAAGCACCTGGGTGTGTGCCTAAGGGTAGGAGAGCACAAGGTTGTGATTGTAAGGGTAGGAGAGCACCTGTGTGTGTGTGTGTGTGTGTGTGTGTAAGGGTAGGAGAGCACCGGTGTGTGTGTGTAACAGTAGGAGAGCACCTGTGTGTGTGTGTGTGTGTGTGTGTGTGTGTGTGTGTGTAAGGGTAGGAGAGCACCTGTGTGAGTGTAAGGGTAGGAGAGCACCTGTTTGTGTGTAGGGTAGGCGAGCACCTGTGTGTGTGTAAGTGTAGGAAAGCATCTGGGTGTGTGCCTAAGGGTAGGAGAGCACAAGGTTGTGATTGTAAGGGTAGGAGAGCACCTGGGTGTGTGTGTGTAAGGGTAGGAGAGCACCGGTGTGTGTGTAAGGGTAGGAGAGTACCGGGGTGTGTGTGTAAGGGTATAAGTGCACCTGTGTGTGTGTAAGGGTAGGAGAGCACCTGTGTGTGTGAAAGGGTAGGAGAGCAACGGGGTGTGTGTGTAAGGGTAGAAGTGCACCTGTAAGTGTGTAAGGGTAGGAGAGCACCTGTGTGTGTGTAAGGGTAGGAGAGCACCGGGGTGTGTGTGTAAGAGTAGGAGAGCACCTGTGTGTGTGTAAGGGTAGAAGTGCACCTGTGTGTGTGTAAGAGTAGGAGAGCACCTGTGTGTGTGTGTAAGGGTAGGAGAGCACCTTTGTGTGTTTAAGGGTAGGAGAGCACCGGAATGTGTGTGTAAGGGTAGAAGTGCACCTGTCTGTGTGTAAGGGTAGGAGAGCACCTGAGTGTGTGTGTAAGGGTAGAAGTGCACCTTTGTGTGTGTAAGGGTAGGAGAGCACCTTTGTGTGTGTGTGTAAGGGTAGAAGAGCACGTGCGTGTGTGTGTGTGTAAGGGTAGAAGAGAACATGCGTGTGTGTGTGTGTAAGGGTAGGAGAGCACCTGTGTGTGTGTAAGGGTAGGATAGCACCTGGGTGTGTGTGTAAGGGTAGAAGTGCACCTGTGTGTGTGCAAGGGTAGGAGAGCACCTATGTGTGTGTGTAAGTGTAGAAGAGCATGCGTGTGTGTGTGTGTAAGTGTAGGAGAGCACCGGTGTGTGTGTGTAAGGGTAGGAGAGCACCGGTGTGTGTGTAAGGGTAGGAGAGTACCGGGGTGTGTGTGTAAGGGTATAAGTGCACCTGTGTGTGTGTAAGGGTAGGAGAGCACCTGTGTGTGTGAAAGGGTAGGAGAGCAACGGGGTGTGTGTGTAAGGGTAGAAGTGCACCTGTAAGTGTGTAAGGGTAGGAGAGCACCTGTGTGTGTGTAAGGGTAGGAGAGCACCGGGGTGTGTGTGTAAGAGTAGGAGAGCACCTGTGTGTGTGTAAGGGTAGAAGTGCACCTGTGTGTGTGTAAGAGTAGGAGAGCACCTGTGTGTGTGTGTAAGGGTAGGAGAGCACCTTTGTGTGTTTAAGGGTAGGAGAGCACCGGAATGTGTGTGTAAGGGTAGAAGTGCACCTGTCTGTGTGTAAGGGTAGGAGAGCACCTGAGTGTGTGTGTAAGGGTAGAAGTGCACCTTTGTGTGTGTAAGGGTAGGAGAGCACCTTTGTGTGTGTGTGTAAGGGTAGAAGAGCACGTGCGTGTGTGTGTGTGTAAGGGTAGAAGAGAACATGCGTGTGTGTGTGTGTAAGGGTAGGAGAGCACCTGTGTGTGTGTAAGGGTAGGATAGCACCTGGGTGTGTGTGTAAGGGTAGAAGTGCACCTGTGTGTGTGCAAGGGTAGGAGAGCACCTATGTGTGTGTGTAAGTGTAGAAGAGCATGCGTGTGTGTGTGTGTAAGTGTAGGAGAGCACCGGTGTGTGTGTAAGGGTAGGAGAGCACCGGTGTGTGTGTAAGGGTAGGAGAGCACCTGGGTGTGTGTATAAGGGTAGGAGAACACCTGGGTGTGTGTAAAGGTAGGAGAGCACCTGTGTGTGTGTAAGTGTAGGAGAGCACCTGGGTGTGTGTCTAAGGGTAGTAGAGCACAAGGTTGTGAGTGTAAGGGTAGGAGAGCACCTGGGTGTGTGTGTTTAAGGGTAGGAAAGCACCTGGGTGTGTGTAAAGGTAGGAGAGCACTGGGGTGTGTGTGTAAGGATAGAAGTGCACCGGTGTGTGTGTAAGGGTAGGAGAGAACCTGTGTGTGTGTAAGGGTAGGAGAGCACCTGGGTGTGTGTATACGGGTAGGAGAGCACCTGGGTGTGTGTATACGGGTAGGAGAGCACCTGGGTGTGTGTAAGGGTAGGAGAGCACCTGTGTGTGTGTAGGGTAGGAGAGCACCTGTGTGTGTGTAGGGCAGGAGAGCAACTGGGTGTGTGTGTGTGTGTAAGTGTAGGAAAGCACCTGGGTGTGTGCCTAAGGGTAGGAGTGCACAAAGTTGTGAGTGTAAGGGTAGGAGAGCACCTGGGGGGGGGGGGTGTTTAAGGGTAGGAAAGCACCTGTGTGTGTGTAAAGGTAGAAGAGCACCTGGGTGTGTGTGTAAGGGTAGGGGAGTACCTGTGTGTGTGTAAGGGTAGGAGAGCACCTGTGTGTGTTTGTAACAGTAGGAGAGCACCTGTGTGTGTAAGGGTAGGAGAGTACCGGGGTGTGTGTGTAAGAGTAGAAGTGCGCCTTTGTGTGTGCAAGTGTAGGAGAGCACCTGTGGGGTGTAAGGGTAAGAGAATACCTGTGTGTGTATGTAAGGGTAGGAGAGCACCTGGGTGTGTGTAAGGGAAGAGGAGCACCTGTTTGTGTGTGTGTAAGGGTAGGAGAGCAACTGTGTGTATGTGTGTGTGTGTAAGGTTAGGAGAGCACCTGTGTGTGTGAGTAAGGGTATTAGAGCACCTGGGTGTGTGAGTAAGGGTAGGAGAGCACCTGGGTGTGTGAGTAAGGGTAGGAGAGCACCTAGGTGTGTGTGTAAGGGTAGGAGAGCACCTGGGTGTGTGAGTAAGGGTAGGAGAGCACCTAGGTGTGTGTGTGTAAGGGTAGGAGAGCACCTGGGTGTGTGTGTAATGATAGTAGAGCACCGGGGTGTGTGTGTAAGTGTAGGAGAGCACCTGGGTGTGTGTGTAAATGTAGGAAAGCACCTGGGTGTGTGTGTAAGGATAGGATAGCACAAGGTTGTGTGTGTAAGGGTAGGAGAGTACCTTGGGGTTGTGTAAGGGTAAGAGATCTCCTGGGTTTGTGTGTGTAAGGGTAGGAGAGCACCTGGGGAGTGTGTAAGAATAGGAGAGCACCTGGGTGTGTGTGTAAGGGTAGGAAGCCCCTGGTTGTGTGTGTAAGGGTAAGAAAGCCCCTGGGTGTGTGTGTAATAGTATAAGAGCACCTGGGTGTATGTAAGTGTAGGAGAGCACCTGTGTGTGTATGTGTAGGAGAGCACCTGGGTGTGTGTGTAAGAGTAGGAGAGCACCTGTGTATGTGTAAGGGTAGGAGAGCATCTGTGTGTGTTTGTGTGTAAGGGTAGGAGAGCACCTGTGTGTGTGTGTGTGTGTGTGTGTGTGTGTGTGTGTGTGTGTGTGTGTGTAAGGATAGGAGAGCACCTGTGTGTGTGTGTGTGTGTGTAAGGATAGGAGAGCACCTGTGTGTGTGTGTGTGTAAGGGTAGGAGAGCACCTGTGTGTGTGTAAGGGTAGGAGAGCACCTGTGTGTGTGTGTGTAAGGGTAGGAGAGCACCTGTGTGTGTAAGGGTAGGAGAGCACCTGTGTGTGTGTAAGGGTAGGAGAGCATCTGTGTGTGTGTGTGTGTAAGGGTAGGAGAGCACCTGTGTGTGTGTGTGTGTGTGTGTGTGTGTAAGGGTAGGAGAGCACCTGTGTGTGTGTAAGGGTAGGAGAGCACCTGTGTGTGTGTGTGTAAGGGTAGGAGAGCACCTGTGTGTGTGTGTGTGTGTGTGTGTGTGTGTAAGGGTAGGAGAGCACCTGTGTGTGTGTAAGGGTAGGAGAGCACCTGTGTGTGTGTGTGTGTGTGTGTGTGTAAGGGTAGGAGAGCACCTGTGTGTGTGTAAGGGTAGGAGAGCACCTGTGTGTGTGTGTGTGTGTGTGTAAGGGTAGGAGAGCACCTGTGTGTGTGTAAGGGTAGGAGAGCACCTGTGTGTGTGTGTGTAAGGGTAGGAGAGCACCTGTGTGTGTGTGTGTAAGGGTAGGAGAGCACATGCGTGTGTATGTGTAAGGGTAGGAGAGCACCTGGAGGAGTGTTTAAGGGTAGGTGAGCACCTGGTGGTGTGTGTAAGGGTAGCACCACACCTGAGGATGTGCATAAAGCTCAGAGAGCACCGGAAAGTGTTAATAAGGGCTGGAGAACTCCTGGGGGGGGGGGGTGTTAAGAGAGAGAACAATAGAATAACTCCTAGGTGTTGTATAAGGGTCAAAGGAGTACATGTGGGGTGGAGAGACAAGCTGAGATGCAGCTGGGTGTGAGAAAATGCTTAATGGCAGAGCAGAAACATTGGTCCCCAAGAGGGGGGTTGCTCACACATCAGTGTCCCCTCACCTCTACTAGACACAAGGAATGCCCTCATTAATACTCAAGGAAACTAGTAAGTTCCTTGGGGCATTATTTTTGCTGAAGGAAAGGGGAAAATTATTTTGCAAAAGCACATTTTTAAAAATAATAAAAAAATAGAAGCTATAAACCATTAATGAGCTCAATAGGAACATTGAACATACACTTAAACGGAAGACAAAACACCTTCTATTTGGTGAGCACAAAAAAACAAATTCAGCAACTTTGTGAACCAGATTGTGTTAATAGAGGGGGGGGGGGAGCTAAAACAAAAATAACAATATGATCACTTTTTTTCCTAGGGCATGGGATTTAACAATGTTATTGAATTTATGAAACTGTGTATGTATTTGTTTAGGAAAAAAATATGGTTTTGTTTGCATATTACAATCAACATTCATATGTGAAGGTACAATTAAAACTCTTTTTTTTTTAGATTAACAAAACAACACTATTTTGAAATAAACACAAAAAATAAGTTCCTAAAAAACTATTTATATATCTATGAGAACCCCAAATAAGTTGAGCTTGGCTTCCAAGTTTTTTTGTCTGCACAAACATAAGCTCTTACCTTGTGTCTGAGAAAGGATCCTTGCTGCCAGAATCTATTATATTCCTTATTCTTAACGCAAATGTTAAATATCAGATGGCAAAATAACGCCCTGTAACATCTAAACCAGCAAAATAAAGCAGTGATTTCATCACTGAAGTTAAAAAACAGGCTCTGCAACTTTTCTGGTGAATCGTCTTTCTATTGGTGTACATTAGTCTGATCATCCAAATGATCTCTTAATAAGTTGTGGGTGGGTGTTTGGGTGCAGAGAAAGATGAATAACACATGATTCATGTTCTAAGTATGGGACCCTAAGGCAAAATAAAGATGTTATCCCAGAAATCAGAATAAAAACCTGGCTGTAACCCACAGTAATTCTTTTGAAAGAGCACCTGGATAGTTGGTAGTTCACACATCTGGTACAGGATCTAGGTCAAGCAGGGTAGAGTCATAAAAAGTAGCCCCAATATGGAATCAAATTACAGTCTATAGGAAGTGGCAGGCCTGCCCTTTGGGTTGGGCAAAATAGGCATATTCCTGGGCCCCATGCTTTGAGGGGCCCTGCTCTGTCATCAGGGGTGTACGTATGAGAAGATACAATGTACATCCTGTATTTATATTATTAAGAAGTGTGTATGGTATCAGGGGATGTAACATAGCGTGGCTCTTTCTATAGGACACATTGAATGTTAGAACATGGATGAACTATACAGGATGGAAAGGCATATAAGGGAAGGGGAATGAAGGGGCTGGGTTGAAGAAACCAAAAAACATTTGTCTTGCCCAGAGCTATGCAGATGCAAAGTATGGCCCTGAAAAGTAGTCAGAGATAAGCCAGAGGTCAAATCAGCAGCAGCAATATGAAGCAGATGAGAGTCCAAGAGGTTTGGTCAGAGGTAATCCAAAGGTCAGTATAAGGAGCAGGCACACAGAAACACAGTAATCAACCAGGAGAAAAGTCAGAGGTTAGCCAAAGGTTAGTATAAGCATCAGGCACACAAGAGCACAGTCATCAACCAGGAGACATGTCAGAGGTTAGTTAAAGGTTAGTATAAGCATCAGGCACACAAGAGCACAGTCATCAACCAGGAGACATGTCAGAGGTTAGCCAAAGGTTAGTATAAGCATCAGGCACACAAGAGCACAGTCATCAACCAGGCGACTTGTCAGAGGTTAGTTAAAGGTTAGTATAAGCATCAGGCACACAAGAGCACAGTCATCAACCAGGAGACATGTCAGAGGTTAGCCAAAGGTTAGTATAAGCATCAGGCACACAAGAGCACAGTCATCAACCAGGAGAAAAGTCAGAGGTTAGCCAAATGTTAGTATAAGCATCAGGCACACAAGAGCACAGTCATCAACCAGGAGACATGTCAGAGGTTAGCCAAAGGTTAGTATAAGCATCAGGCACACAAGAGCACAGTCATCAACCAGGAGACATGTCAGAGGTTAGCCAAAGGTTAGTATAAGCATCAGGCACACAAGAGCACAGTCATCAACCAGGAGACATGTCAGAGGTTAGTTAAAGGTTAGTATAAGCATCAGGCACACAAGAGCACAGTCATCAACCAGGAGACATGTCAGAGGTTAGCCAAAGGTTAGTATAAGCATCAGGCACACAAGAGCACAGTCATCAACCAGGAGAAAAGTCAGAGGTTAGCCAAATGTTAGTATAAGCATCAGGCACACAAGAGCACAGTCATCAACCAGGCGACATGTCAGAGGTTAGCCAAAGGTTAGTATAAGCATCAGGCACACAAGAGCACAGTCATCAACCAGGCGACATGTCAGAGGTTAGCCAAAGGTTAGTATAAGCATCAGGCACACAAGAGCACAGTCATCAACCAGGAGACATGTCAGAGGTTAGCCAAAGGTTAGTATAAGCATCAGGCACACAAGAGCACAGTCATCAACCAGGAGAAATGTCAGAGGTTAGCCAAAGGTTAGTATAAGCATCAGGCACACAAGAGCACAGTCATCAACCAGGAGACATGTCAGAGGTTAGCCAAAGGTTAGTATAAGCATCAGGCACACAAGAGCACAGTCATCAACCAGGAGACATGTCAGAGGTTAGCCAAAGGTTAGTATAAGCATCAGGCACACAAGAGCACAGTCATCAACCAGGCGACATGTCAGAGGTTAGCCAAAGGTTAGTATAAGCATCAGGCACACAAGAGCACAGTCATCAACCAGGAGAAAAGTCAGAGGTTAGCCAAATGTTAGTATAAGCATCAGGCACACAAGAGCACAGTCATCAACCAGGCGACATGTCAGAGGTTAGCCAAAGGTTAGTATAAGCATCAGGCACACAAGAGCACAGTCATCAACCAGGAGACATGTCAGAGGTTAGCCAAAGGTTAGTATAAGCATCAGGCACACAAGAGCACAGTCATCAACCAGGAGACATGTCAGAGGTTAGCCAAAGGTTAGTATAAGCATCAGGCACACAAGAGCACAGTCATCAACCAGGAGACATGTCAGAGGTTAGCCAAAGGTTAGTATAAGCATCAGGCACACAAGAGCACAGTCATCAACCAGGCGACATGTCAGAGGTTAGCCAAAGGTTAGTATAAGCATCAGGCACACAAGAGCACAGTCATCAACCAGGAGACATGTCAGAGGTTAGCCAAAGGTTAGTATAAGCATCAGGCACACAAGAGCACAGTCATCAACCAGGAGACATGTCAGAGGTTAGCCAAAGGTTAGTATAAGCATCAGGCACACAAGAGCACAGTCATCAACCAGGAGACATGTCAGAGGTTAGCCAAAGGTCAGGTAAACACAATCAAAAATATGTAGAACTAGTTTGTTGCCCGCGGCTTCGCTTGCATGGATTTTGTGATTTGTAAAAAATAGTTAAAAACGCGAACACTCGCAAGAACGTGTGCCCTCGCGTGTGATCCCCATTTGGGTTGCACACTCGCTGACATGAACTTTGTGAGTTTTAGTAAATTCTCTGAGTTTCTCGTACATGGGCAGCAATCCGATAACTTGTCAGCAGGGCGTCCTTCAAAAATATGTTATTATTTTGTTTACAATTGCTTTAATATTAAATTGTAATTATATATTATGGGGCCCATTTATCAAGCTCCGTATGGAGCTTGTGGGCCCCTGTTTCTGGCGAGTCTTCAGACTTGCCAGAAACAGCAGTTATGAAGCAGCGGTCTAAAGACCGCTGCTCCATAACCCTATCTGCCTGCTCTGAGCAGGCAGACAGGAATCGCCAAAATTCAACCCGATCAAGTACGATCGGGTTGATTGAGAGCGCATTGCTCTCCGCATACAGCGAGGTCTTGCGGACCTGATCGCAGCGTCGGATCAGGTCCGCAAGACCTTTAATAAATAGAGGCCTATGACTCAACTTTCAGATGTGAAAAAAAAGTATTTTTTTTTAATGATGTCCATATCTTGAGAACTACTGACGTTAGGAGCAAGAAATTTGGTATGTAAACCTACTTTATAATAAAGATTTTACATTATATATTGTACTTTTCTAACATATTTGGTTTTTGAGATATAGGTATCCTCATAAATCAGCCCTTCCTCTTTGACCCCCGTAAGTGGATTTTGGGGAAATGGTAAAACACCTATTTCTTTATTTTTAAAGGAGAATCTAAATACCAATTTTCATGTCTGTAGCATCTTTGGTTTTTGAGATAGAGGTATCCTCATAAAAAAATTCACCCCCCTTTTTCACTCCCTTAGGGATGTAATTTACAAAAATCCTTCCATAGTTGGTGCCACTGACTACCTCATAAAAACAACATAACTTCCAAATTTCACATTCCTAGGTTAAATGGTTTGAGCTGGGCATTGATGAGACAGTTAATCAGGACTTCTTTTATATAAATGTAGATTATGTGAAATTTGAAAATGAGGTTGTAGTGCCATGAATAAGGTGTAATGCACTAGACCAGGTTAAAGGGATGTGAAACATAATTAAAAACAATTCTGTCATGATTCAGATAGAACATGCAATTTTAAAGGGACATGAAACCCAAAATTTTTCTTTCATGAATATAATTTAATATTTATTTAAATTATATTTAAGTTAGGGGGTGTTAGGGTTAGACTTAGGTTTAGGGGTTATTAAATTTAATATAGTGGCGGCGGTGTAGGGGGGGCAGAATAGGGGTTAATACATTTAATATAGTGGCAGCGGTATAGGGGGCGGCAGATCAGGGGTTAATATGTATAATGTAGGTGGTGGTGGGCTCCGGGAGCGGCAGTTTAGGGGTTAATACATTTATTAGAGTTGCGGTAGGCTCCGGGAGCAGCGGTTTAGGGGTTAATAACTTTATTTAGTTGCGGCGGGGTCCTGGAGCGGCGGTATAGGGGGTAAAACAGTATAGTATAGTGTGGGTGCTTAGTTGATTAAAGGGACACTGAACCCAAATGTTTTCTTTCGTGATTCAGATAGAGCAGGCAATTTTAATCAACTTTCTAATTTACTGTTATTAACAAATTTTCTTCGTTCTCTTGCTATCTTTATTTGAAAAAGAAGGCATCTAAGCTTTTTTCTCTGTTTAGGACTCTGGACAGCACTTTTTTGTTGGTGGATGAATTTATCCACCAATCAGCAAGAACAACCCAGGTTGTTCACCAAAAATGGGCCGGCATTTAAACTTACATTCTTGCATTTCAAAAAAAGATACCAAGAGAATGAAGAACATTTGATAATAGGAGTAAATTAGAAAGTTGCTTAAAATGTCATGCTCTATCTGAATCATGAAATAAAAAGTTTGGGTTCAGTGTCCCTTTAATTTTAAGAGTCCATTAGTGGCCAGATTAATTTGTTCTAAATAAGAAAAAAGAAAAAACTGAGGTGCATCAATATTATTCACATTTGAAGATTTCAATGAATATGATTTTATCGGTATTGATGCAGTTAAAAAAAAAAATCTATGCATCTTGAATTATCTGAGAGCTACTGCTATTACATTCATCCAGTGCTTGACAATAGCCCTTATCCACTCGCTCAAGCCGGGACAAATGCATAATATGCCTGGCCCGGGTGAGAAGGAAAATTAAAGAAGCTATTTATTTTGTCTCTGTGTTCCTGTCTCTGTGTCCCTGTGTCTGTCTCTGTGTCCCTTTCTCTGCGCCCCTTTCTCTGTGTCCCTGTATCTGTCTAGGTCCCTATCTCTCTGCCCTTGTCTCTGTGTCCCTGTGTCTGTCTGTGTCCCTGTCTCTCTGCCCTTGTCTTTGTGTCCCTGTGTCTGTCTGGGTCCCTGTCACTCTGTGTGTCTGTCTGTATCCCTGTCTTTCTGCCTTTGTCTCTGTGTCCCTGTATCTGTCTGTGCCCCTTTCTCTCTGCCCTTGTCTCTGTGTCCCTATGTCTGTCTTGGTCCCTGTCTCTGTGTGTGTCTGTCTGTGTGTCTATCTCTCTCTCTGTGTCTGTCTCTATATGTAACCCTGTCTTTCTGTGTCCCTGTCTTTGTCTGTGTTCCTGTCTCTCTTTCCCTGTCTGTGTACCTGCCAGTGTCTGTGTCCTTGTCTGTGTGTGTGTCCATGTCTCTGTTTGTGTCACTGTTTCTGTCCCTTTCTGTGTCTCACTGTTTCCCTGTCTCTGTCTGTATGTCTGTCGCTGTGTTCCTGTCTGTGTCGCTCTGTCTGTGTCCCTGTCTCTGTGTCTTTCTATCTCTGTGTCCCTGTCCCTGCATGTGTGTCTCTCTCTGGAGGGTGATGGTGGGTGGTGTGCCAAGTGTTTGCAGCAGGGCAGCCTGATGGGCTTCAACTGCTTACTGACTGCTTTCACTTCTTACCAACTGCTTCATGGCTTCCATTCTAGTTGATCAGGAGGCAGAGTCTCTATCGGTGTCACTGTCTGTGTCTGCGTCCCTGTCCTTGTTTCTCTGTGTGTCCCTGTCTCTGTGTCCCTGTTTCTGTCTGTGTCTCTCTGTCTGTGTCCCTGTCTCTGTCTGTGTGTCTGTTTTTCATTGTGTCCCTGTCTGTGTCTCTCTGTCTGTGTAACTGTCTTTGTGTCTGTGTTTCTGTCTCTCTCTGTCTGTGTCCTTTTCTGTGTCACTCTGTCTTTATCTTTTTCTCTGCCTGTGCCTCTGTGTCTGTCTCTCTCTGTGTCCCTGTCTCTGTCTGTGTCCCGTTCTCTGCCTTTGTCTCTGTCTGTGTTCCTGTCTGTGACTCCCTGTCTGTGTCCCTCTCTCTGCATGTGTCTGTCTCTCTTTGTGTCCCTGTCTTTGCCAGTGTCTCTGTCTGTGAAACACACACATACACTCACACATAAGGATTCACATATAGACACTCTAGCAGACATGCAAAGAAACACACTCAGACACAGACACCCAAACAGACACTCAGCACTTGTTTACATTGACCTGACAAGTAATGAGGTAGACTAAAGATTTGTAAAAAAAAAAAGGAGATTAAGAAAACAAAATATGGAGTTCTGATTATCTTTTTGTAAAGGAAGAGGCAAACTAAATGATGACAACAGCATGCAGTGGCTGAAAGGAAGGGCCCTGAACTGCCTAAACAATAATTTAAAGATTAAATGATGGATTGGTGACTTCCGGAAAGGTCTCATTAGTCTCAAAGTCTGTAGAAAGATGTGAATAATCAGTAGTAAGGTCAAAATGTAGTAAAAAGGAACAGACAATGGGCACACACACACACAAACTCAAACTTGCACATACACCCAAGGAAACACTGACAGAGACAGCCTCAGAAAACACAAAAAGACATACACACACATAGAGACAACCACATAAAACACAGAAAGACATACATACACACACCCTCACAGAGACACCCACAGAAAACACACACCCTCACAGAGACATCCACAGAAAACACAGACATACATACATACACACACACACCCTCACAGAGACATCCACAGAAAACAGACATACACACCCACCCTCACAGAGGCATCCAGAGAAAATACACAAAGACAAACATACACACACCCTCACAGAGACACCCATAGAAAAAGCTCAAAGACATATGAACACACCCTCACAGACATCCAAAGAAAATGCACAAAGACATACACACCCACCCTCACAGAGAAACCCAGAGAAAAAAAATACTCATAGAGACACAAACCAAAGCACAATGACATAAACACAGACACCCAGAGAAACACTCACAGGAGGAAACATTTATGCATCTTGCATCCCCTAAATCAACGTTGTGTGACATGCATGATAAAAAAAAAAATGCAGAAATTAAGAGATCACTTTTTAAAGAATCATATTTATAAATGTGCAAACAAAAATAATTATGTGACTTCAAAATTGTACATTAATGATCTGGGTAGATGGCTAGATGAAGAAAAGTACTTTTAAAACTTTGACATATGTTTGTTTGTTTTTTCCCCATTTTTCCCAACCAAGAGCACCACTTCAAATATAGTGTACAAATGTTCCCATCTGTCAGCTGTACTTATGGATTTTGAAAATGCTGTACTCTATATGGTCTTGGTGGAACCATAAGCTGTGGTACTCATACCATTAGATCTGGTTAAATGCAGGATTTAGGCTTGTTGGTATGTATTTGAAAATTAAGTCAGCTGTAGTGTAAGTTTTAAGTTAACCGGTCTCATTTCAAACACTTCAAACACTGAGCAACCTTAGTCTGAGAGTATAACATTTTATGCAGCTGTAAAAATCTTAGATAAAATGCCTCCTTGCATCTGAAAAGTCCTTGCATAAAGGGGCAGTAAACTGGAATGTAATATATATATATGTAAATAAGTAAGTGAAATGATAGCCTAGTTAGTATTGCATTGTATTGTAAGGAACATTAAATTCTTTTGGCTAGATTACGAGTCTTGCATTATGAGTAAAAAAGCAGCATTAAGCCTCATAACGCTGCTTTTTTACTACCGCTGCTATTACGAGTCTTGCAGATTTAGGGGCACCGCACACTTTTTTTGGCCTTACCGCAAATCAACTTGCGCAAATTGCATATAGTCTTTTTTCTATGGGACTTCCATAGCGCCGGTATTACGAGCTTGTCCTGGGAGGCCAAAAGTGAGCGGTACAGCCTATCCCGTCAAGATTCGTAACGCATTCTAAAGTCAGTAGTTATGAGTTTTACACTACAACGCTGTAGCATAAAACTCATAACTAAAGTGCTAAAAAGTACACTAACACCTTGATAGTGTGATAACTATATTATAAGTAAAGTGCAATTGATAGTGTGATCACTATGTTATAAGTAGAGTGCAATTGATGGTGTGATCACTATATTCTATGTAGAGTGCAATTGATAGTGTGATCACTGTATTACACGTAGAGTGCAATTGATAGTGTGATCACTATATTATACGTAGAGTGCAATTAATATGCACACACCCTCACAGACATCCAAAGAAAATGCACAAAGACATACACACCCACCCTCACAGAGAAACCCGCAGAAAAAAAATACTCATAGAGACACAAACCAAAGCACAATGACATAAACACAGACACCCAGAGAAACACTCACAGGAGGAAACATTTATGCACCTTGCATCCCCTAAATCAACGTTGTGTGACATGCATGATAAAAAAAAAACGCAGAAATTAAGAGATCACTTTTTAAAGAATCATATTTGTAAATGTGCAAACAAAAATAATTCTGTGAATTCAAAATTGTACATTAATGATCTGGGTAGATGGCTAGATGAAGAAAAGTACTTTTAAAATTTTGACATATGTTTGTTTGCTTTTTCCCCATTTTTCTCAACCAAGAGCACCACTTCAAATATAGTGTACAAATGATCCCATCTGTCAGCTGTACTTATGGATTTTGAAAATGCTGTACTCTATATGGTCTTGGTGGAACCGTAAGCTGTGGTACTCATACCATTAGATCTGGTTAAATGCAGGATTTAGGCTTGTTGGTATGTATTTCTAAATTAAGTCAGCTGTAGTGTAAGTTTTAAGTTAACCGGTCTCATTTCAAACACTTCAAACACTGAGCAACCTTAGTCTGAGAGTATAACATTTTATGCAGCTGTAAAAATCTTAGATAAAATGCCTCCTTGCATCTGGAAAGTCCTTGCATAAAGGGGCAGTAAAATGGAATGTTATATATATATATATATATATATATATATATATACACACACATATATATATGAATATATATATATATATATATATATTGTGAAAGACAGAAAGCTATTAGGGATAACCCTCTTAGCTAACCCTACAGCACTTCTATGGATTAGAGACACGTACTATAAGATTACAGATACCCCTATATACATAATATGCACCTATTTTCTCATATGAGCTGCCAATCTCAAAGATGTCGGAGGATTTTCCTATACCTCCCAAAAGGATATGAGTACAAAAGAAATATAGAGATGGCGCTATTAGAGTGAGAGAATATATGAATATTTGTTTTACCTGCTGTGGGCAGAAACAGAAGTGAGCAGTGAAAACTTATCTTAGAAAACAGTTAATCAGAAAGTGATAGAGATTTGAAGTTCACTTCCACCAGGACACCAAGACAGGCTCAAGCTCCTAATCTAGAAAGAAAGTTTCTTCTGCCAGAGACTGCATATCCAAGAGGCGATACCTTTGCACAGCATTTCTGAATCATCCTTACCTCATTTGATTGAGGGTTGTTGAAGTAAGTGCACACCCTTAGGGGGACACATACCGGATTGGAAGAAGATTTTATCTGATATTTTACGATAATACTAAGTGACTGTACCCAGCTAGACCGTATATAGGTCCCAGTTCTATGTACTCCTTTTAATAATTTTCTACACTGGTCATTATCATAGCCCTTTCTTTTAACTGTTTTGCATCGTGTACCTATTGTCAGAAAACCTGTGACACACTGGTATTTCACTGTACATTGTTCTCCTACCTTTTCTCCTCACTCTAATAGTGCCATCTCTATATTTCTTTTGTACTCATATATATATATACAAATAAAAAAATGCATATTTGATAAAAGGCAACCTACCATTTGTGTATTGAGGAGGAAACATTTCTGCATGGTTTTAAATATAGAATTTCTACAGCACTGTCAAATAATCATAAATACACTGCTGCAAAAAAAAAAAATGTGTTTTTATGGACCCCTGGCCCCACCATACAACTACTACCACACTGAAGTTACAATCCGAAATTGCACAAAGAAATAAAAACATTTGCTAAATAAGTTTTACCTCCTTTGCAAATGAAAGTGATCTGCCGTCTGACTCAGGCACACACTGTACATACAAAATTTAAAGCAGAGTGGGTGAGGGAAAAATGGGTTTGTAAATCAAAATTCGAAGGGATAAATCACAATTATTTATTATTTATCTAAGCCCTTAAATTCCAGAACCTAGAGCAGTAATATACATCAAAATGTACAAAGGGATGCAAAGAGAATTGCAACACCAAGAAAAGACTGCAGGTTGCTGGGCCAGTTGAATACTTGAAACCCACTAATTAAAGTTAGATCAGATTAAGAGATAAAAAAGACACGATATTCTAAAATATCACAAACACACCCATTTGTACGAAATAACTTTATTGGAGAGTAAATAAAAGTCTGACTGGACTACTACTCATGCACACACAAACATACTGTTAAAACTAGCTGAAACTCAGATAGCGAATTTATACAGAATGCACAAAATAAATTCTGGTTTGTTACTACTGAAAAGTTTATATAATATATGTTTGTCTGTCCAGATAATTGACTCTTGACAGTAAACAAACTAACCGCTAAATTTAGAG
The DNA here is from genome assembly GCF_027579735.1 of Bombina bombina. Classification (NCBI taxonomy): domain Eukaryota; kingdom Metazoa; phylum Chordata; class Amphibia; order Anura; family Bombinatoridae; genus Bombina; species Bombina bombina. The sequence goes on along the minus strand of NC_069503.1, from coordinate 140,063,497 downwards.
TTCTGCGTTAGCCGTCAAAACCAGCGTTAGGGGCTCCTAACGCTGGTTTTGGCCGCCCGCTGGTATTTAGAGTCAGTCAGGAAAGGGTCTAACGCTCACTTTGCAGCCGCAACTTTTCCATACCGCAGATCCCCTTACATCAATTGCGTATCCTATCTTTTCAATGGGATCTTTCTAACGCCGGTATTTAGAGTCTTGGCTGAAGTGAGCGTTAGAACTCTAACGACAAGACTCCAGCCGCAGAGAAAAGCCAGGAGTTAAGAGCTTTCTGTTCCGATCAGCCAATAGAATGCGAGCTCAATCTGATTGGCTGATTGGATCAGCCAATCGGATTGAACTTGAATCTGATTGGCTGATTCCATCAGCCAATCAGAATTTTCCTACCTTAATTCCGATTGGCTGATAGAATCATATCAATCAATCGGAATTCGAGGGATGCCATCTTGGATGACATCCCTTAAAAGAACCGTCATTCGTCGGGAAGTCGTTGGCCAGGATGGATGTTCCACGTCGGCGGGATGAAGATGGATCCGGAAGAAAGAAGATTGAAGATGCCGCTTGATAGAAGACTTCAGCCCGATGATTGACCTCTTCAGCGCCCCCGCTTGGATCAAGACTTCAGCCCGATGATGGACCTCTTCAGCGCCTGCTTGGATCAAGACTTCAGCCCGATGATGGACCTCTTCAGCGCCCACTTGAATCAAGACTTCAGCCTGATGATGGACCTCTTCAGCCCCCGCTTGGGCTTGGATGAAGACTTTCGAGGCTCCTCTGGACGGATCGGTGATACCCGGCGTGGTGAAGATAAGGTAGGGAGATCTTCAGGGGCTTAGTGTTAGGTTTATTTAAGGGGGGTTTGGGTTAGATTAGGGGTATGTGGGTGGTGGGTTGTAATGTTGGGGGGTATTGTATGTTTTTTTTTACAGGGAAAAGAGCAGAATTCTTTGGGACATGCCCCACAAAAGACCCTTTTAAGGGCTGGTAAGGTAAAATAGCTTTTCTATTTTTATTTTAGAATAGGGTAGGGCATTTTTTTATTTTGGGGGGCTTTGTTATTTTATTAGGGGGCTAAGAGTAGGTGTAATTAGCTTAAAATTGTTGTAATATTTTTCTAATGTTTGTAAATTATTTTTTTATTTTTTGTAACAGTTCTTTTTTTATTTTTTGTACTTTAGTTAGTTTATTTAATTGTATTTATTTGTAGGTATTTTATGTAATTAATTTATTGATAGTGTAGTGTTAGGTTTAATTGTAACTTAGGTTAGGATTTATTTTACAGGTAATTTTGTAATTATTATGTTAACTAGGTAGCTATTAAATAGTTCTTAACTATTTAATAGCTATTGTACCTGGTTAAAATAAATACAAAGTTGCCTGTAAAATAAATATAAATGCTAAAATAGCTACAATATAATTATTTGTTATATTGTAGCTATATTAGGGTTTATTTTACAGGTAAGTATTTAGCTTTAAATAGGAATAATGTATTTAATAAGAGTTAATTTATTTCGTTAGATAAAAATTATATTTAATTTAGGGGGGTGTTAGTGTTAGGGTTAGACTTAGCTTTAGGGGTTAATAAATTTATTAGAGTAGCGGTGAGGTCCAGTCGGCAGATTGGGGTTAATACTTGAAGTTAGGTGTCGGCGATGTTAGGGAGGGCAGATTAGGGGTTAATACTATTTATTATAGGGTTTTTGAGGCGGGAGTGAGGCGGATTAGGGGTTAATAACTTTATTATAGTAGCGGTGAGGTCCGGTCAGCAGATTAGGGGTTAATAATTGTAGGTAGGTGGCGGCGACGTTGGGGGCGGCAGATTAGGGGTTAACAAATATAATATAGGGGTCGGCGGTGTTAGGGGCAGCAGATTAGGGGTACATAGGGATAACGTAGGTGGGGGCGGTGTACGGAGCGGCAGATTAGGGGTTAAAAAAAATATGCAGGGGTCAGCGATAGCGGGGGCGGCAGATTAGGGGTTAATAAGTGTAAGGTTATGGGTGTTTAGACTCGGGGTACATGTTAGGGTGTTAGGTGCAGACTTAGGAAGTGTTTCCCCATAGGAAACATGGGGCTGCGTTAGGAGCTGAACACTGCTTTTTTGCAGGTGTTAGGTTTTTTTTCAGCTCAAACGGCCCCATTGTTTCCTATGGGGGAATCGTTCACGAGCATGTTTTTGAAGCTGGCCGCGTCCGTAAGCACAGCTGGTATTTAGAGTTGCAGTGGCGGTAAATATGCTCTACGCTCCCTTTTTGGAGCCTAACGCAGCCCTTCTGTGAACTCTAAATACCAGCGGTATTTAAAAGGTGCGGGGGGGGGGGAAGCACGCGTAGCTAACGCACCCCTTCGGCCGCATAACTCTAAATCTAGCGGTAATTTTTTTTAGACAGTATCCAGGTGAAATACCTGATTAATATGTTAGCCTTTACAAAAAACACCCTATCATTGATGAGCAACAGAATGTATATATTTGTGTTCTTGAATATCAGTCTAATAAGTGCTTACAAGAACACGTAGTATCAATGTATTTGTGGCTCAATCTCAATACTAAATAATAGTTACAATGTTAGTTGGCTTTTAGATACAAATATTGCAACTTGTGATAGTTTAACTCTCTTGTGTAGAGGATCCGCGGTTTAAAACTATTAGCTAGTCATAAGGTGTGCTATATGCCTTTAAAGCTAATGACATTAACAGCTGTGTGTCTTAAAGTTAGCAACCGATAGTATTCCCACTGTTATTAAACACCAAAAAAATAAGGTTATTGCCTGCAGATTTGTATGTCTATTGTTGCAAAAGTTGTTTTTTTGTATAACAACTGTGTGAATCAGTAGTTCTTTGACTACGAGTTTGCAACAAAATGAATTACTGTATAAACTTAACACCTAAAGAGGGTTATTTCCAGGAGTATTTTAAGCCGCCTATTGCAAAGGTTCTATAGTATTACACACTATGAATCACTGTATAACATCACCACCATTCAATATTGGCTCATAAAAGCAAAAAAACAATTTTAGATCCAAGAAACAGCTCCTACGATATAGGAAGCCAAAATAAATACGAGTTGGCAAATAAAAAGATTTAAAGGCTAAGCTTCAGAAAGGTCTCTTCTATAGCGGAGACCTGATTAACGTTTAACTGTCTGTATATATTGAGTTCATAACATATTATGCATTCAAATATTGACTGATTCAGCTTGCTAAAAAAATAGAGGTTCCATAACCTCACGGATCCTCTACACAAGAGAGTTAAACTATCACAAGTTGCAATATTTGTATCTAAAAGCCAACTAACATTGTAACTATTATTTAGTATTGAGATTGAGCCACAAATACATTGATACTACGTGTTCTTGTAAGCACTTATTAGACTGATATTCAAGAACACAAATATATACATTATGTTGCTCATCTCTTACAATGATATGGTGTTTTTTGTAAAGGCTAACAAATTAATCAGGTATTTCACCTGGCTACTGTCTAAATAATTTAGATTGTTTACTGCCAAGAGTCAATTATCTGGACAGACAAACATATATTATATAAACTTTTCAATAGTAACAAACCAGAATTTATTTTGTGCATTCTGTATAAATTCACTATCTGAGTTTCAGCTAGTTTTAACAGTATGTGTGTGTGTGCATGAGTACTAGTCCAGTCGGACTTTTATTTACTCTCCAATAAAGTTATTTCGTACAAATGGGTATGTTTGTGATATTTTAGAATTTTAGAATCTGTTAATCTGATCTAACTTTAATCAGTGGGTTTCAAGTATTCAACTGGCCCAGCAACCTGCAGTCTTTTCTTAGTGTTGCAATTCTCTTTGCATCCCTTTGTACATTTTGATGTACAAAGTGTCAAGTCTGTCTTTCACTGTGCATAGTGGTTTAGTGCACACTCAGAAATCTTCTCAAATGCTAATACTTTACTCCTTGTAATAACATTTCCCATGCTTCAATCCTTTTGGCTAATCCAATCAGCCAATAGGATTGAGCTGGCATTCTATTGGCTGATTGGAACAGCCAATAGAATGCAAGCTCAATCCTATTGGCTGATTGCATCAGCCAATAGGATTTTTTTAACCTTAATAGAATTCTATCAGCCAATCAGAATCTAAAGGACACCATCTTGGATGACGTCACTTAAAGAGATATTCATTCTGGAAGAAGACGTCGGTTGAAGAGGATGCTCCGCTCCGGATGTCTTGAAGATGGAGCTGCTCCGCGCCGGATGGATGAAGATAGAAGATACCGTCTGGATGAAGACTTTTGCCCGTCTGGAGGACCACTTCTCCCGGCTTGGATGAAGACTTCTCCCGGCTTCGTTGTTTACTTTTTCCGACTTCGTTGAGGATGCATGTTAGATCTTCAAAACTGTAAGTGGATCTTCAGGGGTTAGTGTTAGTTTTTTTTTTAAGGGTTTATTGGGTGGGTTTTATTTTTAGGTTAGGGCTTTGGGCTGCAATAGAGTTAAATGCCCTTTTAAGGGCAATGCCCAACCAAATGCCCTTTTCAGGGCAATGGTGAGCTTATTTTTTTTAGTTAGGGTTTTATTTGTGGGGTTGGTTGTGTGGGTGGTGGGTTTTACTGTTGGGGGGGGTGTTTGTATTTTTTTTCAGGTAAAAGAGCTGTTTTCTTTCGGGCAATGCCCAGCAAAAGGCCCTTTTAAAGGCTATTGGTAGTTTAGTTTAGGCTAGGGTTTTTTTTATTTTGGAGGGGCTTTTTTATTTTGATAGGGCTATTAGATTAGGTGTAATTAGTTTAAATATCTTGTAATTTGTTTTTTTATTTTGTGTAATTTATTGTTTGTTTGTTTTTTGAAATTTAGGTAATTGTATTTAAATTATTTAATTGTATTTAATTTAGGGAATTTATTTAATTGTAGTGTAGTGTTAGGTGTTAGTGAAACTTAGGTTAGGTTTTATTTTACAGGTAAATTTGTATTTATTTTAGCTAGGTAGTTAGTAAATAGTTAATAACTATTTAGTAACTATTCTACCTAGTTAAAATAAATACAAACTTGCCTGTAAAATAAAAATAAACCCTAAGCTAGCTACAATGTAACTATTATTTTATTTTATAGGTAAGTATTTAGTTTTAAATAGGAATTATTTAGTTATTAAAAGTAGGTTTTCTTTAGATTTATTTGAATTATATTTAAGTTAGGGTGTGTTAGGGTTAGGGTTAGACTTAGATTTAGGGGTTAATAAATGTAGTATAGTGGCGGCGATTTTAGGGGCGGCAGATTAGGGGTTAATAATATTTAACTAATGTTTGTGATGCGGGAGTGTGGCAGTTTAGGGGTAAATATTTTTATTATAGTGGCGGCGATGTCTGGAACGGCAGATTAGGGGTTAATAAGTATAATGTAGGTGGCGGTGATGTCGGGCGGCAGATTAGGGGTTAATAAGTAAGATTGGGGGTGTTTAGACTCGGGGGGTTCATGTTAGGTGTAAACATAAATTTATTTTCCCCATAGGAATCAATGGGGCTGCGTTACAGAGCTTTACGCTGCTTTTTTGCAGGTGTTAGACTTTTTTTCAGCCGACTCTCACCATTGATGTCTATGGGGAAATCATGCACGAGCACATAAAACCACCTCACCACAGCTTTCAGCAGCGCTGGTATTGGAGTGTGGTATGAAGCTCAATTTTGCTCTACGCTCACTTCTTGCCTTTTAACGCAGGGTTTGTAAAAACCCATAATACCAACGCTGTAGGAAAGTGAGCGGTGACAATAACGTGCAAGTTAGTACCACACCCCTCAAAACGTAAAACTCGAAATCTAGCCGTTAGTTTCTATATATATAGTATATAGAAGTAACTAAGATCGATACACAAATGTAACAAAAACAATTAAAATGGTCAATTTGTTAACAACATTTGCAATATTTTGAAGTCCAAGGGCACACTCCCTGAAAAGCCTCACAAGCTGTGTTTATACTTTCTTCCTTGTTGTGGCCAATAAAGGGAGAGATATTCATGTACTGATGAAGCAATCACTGTGTAGCATATAATAAAACAAGGTCTCTGAATCTTGCTCAATGCACTTTATACATCTATGGGGAATTTAAAAAAAAAAATTGTTTTTACACAGGTAAATTACCACAAAAGGGCATAGTAGATAATGTAAATGCATTATATAGTTCATTTATTGCAATTTATTACATGATTTAGATAGCGCAGGCAGTTTTAAACAACTTTCTAATTTAGTTCCTTTTTTCTTTGTTTTCTAGCTATCGTTTGTTGAAAAGCTGGAACATAACCTCAGGGTTGTGCTCATGTCTGGAGCACTAAATGGCAGCAGATTTGCAAGAATGCTATCCATTTGCTAGAGCACTAGAGGGCAGCACTATTTCCTGCAATGTAGTGATCCAGATAATAAAAGTAAATTGGAAACTTTATTTTTTTTTAATTGTATGCTATTTCTGAATCACAAAAAATAATGTTTGGGTTCCATAGTCATTTAAGTCTAATAATGTTTTTATTGTAACTTTTTACAGAGCATTATCTAATGATAATATATATATCAGGTATGTTTTATTATGCAAAATATGATATGATTACACAGTAGTTATTCAAATAATACTGTTCTTTCTGTAATTAAACCCAAAACAGTAAAATACTGTAAAATGTATATTGTGTGTATATTAAGGGAACATTGGAGAGGACTTAAAGGGACACTGAACCCATTTTTTTTCTTTTGTAATCCAGAAAGAGCATGAATTTTTAAGCAACTTTCTAATTTACTCCTATTATCAATTTTTCTTCATTCTCTTGCTATCATTATTTGAAAAAGAAGGCATCTAAGTTTTTTTTTGGTTTCAGTAGTCTGGACAGCACTTTTTTATTGGTGGATGAATTTATCCACCAATCAGAAAGGACAACCCAGGTTGTTCACCAAAAATGGGCCGGCATCTAAACTTACATTCTTGCATTTCAAATAAAGATACCAAGAGAATGAATAAAATTTGATAATAGGAGTAAATTAGAAAGTTGCTTAAAATTTCATGCTTAATCTGAATCATGAAATAATTTTTTTGGGGTACAGTGTCACTTTAAAGGGACACTGAACCCAAATTTTTTTCTTTCGTGATTCAGATAGATCATGCAATTTTAAGCAACTTTCTAATTTACTCCTATTATCAATGTTTCTTCGTTCTCTTGCTATCTTTATATAAAAAAGAAGGCATCTAAGCTTTTTTCTTGGTTCAGCTCTCTGGACAGTAGTTTTTGATTGGTGGATGAATTTATCCACCAATCAGCAAGGACAACCTAGGTTGTTCACCAAAAATGGGCCGGCATCTAAACTAACATTCTTGCATTTCAAATAAAGATACCAAGAGAATAAGGAACATTTGATAATAGGAGTAAATTACCAAGTTGCTTAAAATGTCATGCTCTATCTGAATCACAAAAGAAAAAAATTGGGTTCAGTGTCCCTTTAATAGATGTTAAAAGTGAGAATTGTAGGCAATAATACTCATCTAGCATTTAGCCTATTTCACAGAGGTCTCAAGAAATATTTATGAATTAATCTACACTAGCTTTGATAATACCACCTCTTTTAAAGATTTGCCATCTAAAAGTAGTGTGATTAATTAAAAACTCCTGCTTTAATAAGGTAATTTGATATTGTAAAGTAATAGCAATTTTAAAGACACAGAGAATTAAACTTTCATGATATAGATAGAAAGTACAATTTTGAAAAAGAAAAAAAGGTTTTTTTTAAACACCTTTCCAATGTACTTGTATAATCAATTTTGCTTTGTTTTCTTGGTATTCTTAGTTTAAAGCTAAACCTAGGAGGCTCATATGTTAATTTTCTTATCCCTTCAAGGCCGCCTTTTATCTGAATGCATTTTGGCATTTTTTCACAACTAGAGGGCGTTAGTTCATGTGTTTCATATAGAAAGCATTGCACTCACGCACATTGATTTAGCTATGAGTCAGCACTGATTGAATAAAATGCAAGAAGAACTGAAATAAGGGGGCAGTCTGCAGAGGCTTAGATACAAGGTAATAACAAAGGTAAAAAGTATATTAATATAAAAGTGTTGGTTCTGCAAAATTGTTGAATGGGTAATAACTATAACTAAATTTTTAAACAATAAAAATTCTGGTGTAGACTGTCCCTTTAAATTGAACTATCTTCTCTTAGTTGAAATTACTTTCCATGGCAACATACTAAGGTAGACTCAAAAGTGTGCATGTCTTTTATAGGGTCAAGTATAAATGAATTAGTTAATTAATTAACACATTAATTAATTAATTAATTAATTCATTCATTAATCTGATTCAGCAGGCAGTTGAAGGTCAAACAAGCATAACATTTTCAACAGAGGACAGAGTTCAAAGCAGACAATCAGCAGAAAGAAGTAGATCACATTCTGGTACGGTCAATATCAGAAAGACAGTGAGTAATAACGCACCCAGGTAATAAAATAATAGAGCTTACAAAAAAAAAGTGCATTTACCAAAGACAATAGTAGTAGACTAACTCGATTGAGGAACATGATAAAACTTGCTTGCGCCTACTTTATTGAACTCATGGCTACGAAGGTGTGTTCCAGTGAACGAGTTTGGACTTGAGTGCATGGAGGCACATCCTCTATGAAAACCTAGCTAGGCACAAATCTTGTTTAAAGGAACATGAAAAACAAAAAATGTTTAGCTTTCAGTTAGTGACTACAATTTAAAAAAGAAACCTTTCCAATTGATTTCTGTTATCAAATGTTCTTCATTCTCTTAGTATCCTCTGTTGAAGAAGTAGCAATACATTACTAGGAACTAGTTAACACTTTGGGCGAGCCAATAACATGAGGTATATATGTGCATCCACCAATCAGCAGCTCCTAGAATATTTATAGCAGCAACTGATTGCTGATCTACTGCAGCTAGACAGCAGGTGGAGCAAAAGAGTAAAAAAAAAAGGGTAGAAAAGCAACACAAGCCAGCGGTCCTGGGTTCAATACCCATGTAGGCTGTGACTATATATATATAGTTTATTATTTAGTCTGCTATTTATTTTTTTAATAAAAGATCTCAAGGGTGAATGGCTTTACACTCCTCCATTTCTCTAAACCAGTAAACCACCAACTTTAGCCCCTTATTACTGCTTCATGCATTTATTTTATTAAAAAATAAAGATGTTTCCATTTATTAAGCAGCGGATGCTGCTTAGGAGCCTGCCCCGAGAGTAAAGAAGATGTGCAATATAATTACTTTTACTTACTTTACAGATACGCTGCAATATTCCTATTATCTGCTGCCTACAAGTCCCTATCGGCTAAAAGTGACATAAGCAGGGATTCACTTCTATAATGATTGCACTTGTGTGACACACAAATGCACACAAAGTAAGTGAACTGAGAAAATAACATGCGCACGTTAAAACAATTTCTCTAGTGATTAATGCCTAAAGGCACACATTACAATTGGCTAATAAAAAAGGTGGAGGATGAAGGTTATCAATATAACAGCAATATCAATATCTTTTTTAATAAGCAAATATAAAAAAAATGAATGTAAGCAACTTATATTTAATTTTGGGGAACATTTACATGCTGTTTAACAGTTAAATCAAGATTACCTTCATTTTAATTATGAGACTATTGGAGCATTATAGTAGTTACAAAGAATGGTATACAAAGAAATGTCAGAAAATGTTTTTATAATACACTAGTGGGAAAGCCTGCCCACAGGGCAGTCTATTGTGGTGACGGAACCACCCTGCCATTTTTGGAATCCACCTGGATGCAGCTTATGCTTGCATCCACCTGGATGCAGTTTATGCCTGCATGCAGCTTACGGATTTCGAAAAAAGCAGGGTGGTGAAAGAATCCATCCAGGCTGATTCTTTCACCACCCCTTTTGCTCTCTCTCCCCACTCTCTTTTTCTCTCTCTCCCCCCTCTTTTGCTCTCTCTCCCCCCTCTCTTTTGCTCTCCCTCCCATCCCTCTCTTTTGCACTCTCTCTCCTCTCTCTTTTGCTCTCTCTTTTTCCTCTCTTTTGCTCTCTGTCCCCACTCTCTTTTGCTCTCTCTCCCATTCTCTTTTGCTCTCTCTCTCTCCCCCTCTCTTTTGCTCTCTCTCCCCCCTCTCTTTTGCTCTCTCTACTCCCCTCTCTTTTGCTCTCTCTTTTTCCTCTCTTTTGCTCTCTCTCCCCACTCTCTTTTGCTCTCTCTCCCATTCTCTTTTGCTCTCTCTCTCCCCCTCTTTTTGCTCTCTCCCCCACCCTCTATTTCTCTCTCTCCCCCTCTTGTTTGCTCTCTCTCTCCCCCCTCTCTTTTGCTCTCCCTCTCCACCTCTCTTTTGCTCTCCCTCTCCCATCTCTTATGCTCTCTCTCCCCCCTCTCATTTGCTCTCTCTCTCCCATCTCGTTTGCTCTCTCTCCCCCTCTCTCTCTTCCCCCTCTCTTTTGCTCTCTTGCTCCCCTCTTTTGCTCTCTTGCTCCCCTCTTTTGCTCTCTCCGTCCCCTCTCTTTTGCTCTCTCTCCCCTCTCTTTTGCTCTCTCTCCCCTCTCTTTTGCTCTTTCTCCCCCCTCTCTTTTGCTCTCCCTCTTCCCCCTCTCTTTTTCTCTCCCTCCCCTCTCTTTTGCTCTCCCTCTTCCCCCCGCTCTTTTGTTACAGCTGAAAGTTGGAGCTCCTGAAGCTGTCTCGCGCTGAGTTGTCTGCACTTGCATCCAACATTCCTTTGAGGATGCATGTGCAAATGACTGACGCGTTCCAAACACGATTATAGTTTAGATAATAATATTACTGAGAATATATTTCTTTTTTGAGGTATTAAATAAGTTAAGATCTACTGGAGAGGAGGTGATATCCATAATATATTAGGTTAAACTGCACATGTCAGCTTGGTAGCTGGGTATTATTATTCCAAGGGATTTCATCAAAGACTTTGAGAGTTGTTTTTTTTTTTAAACAGATTAAAAGAATGGCTTTAATTATATTGTGTATGTGAATGTATTTATTTTTTGCCAAGATAAGGAAACAATTACCCATATTTTGTTATCAAAACAATTGGCCAACAATTAAACAGAGTAACAAATTACCTTTTGTGAAAAAGAGCAGTTTTCTCACCTAAAATATACCGGTGTATCTTTCAAAAATGATATGCTAATAAGGAACTGTTCTATTATTTACAGAACCAACAAGCAGATAACCATTTGACTTTTACATTTGCAGACTACAGATATGTTCATCTCCTCCATAAAGAAATAGTCTATGCTATTGTTTAAAGGACCAGTCAACACTGTAGATTTCCATAATCAACAAATGCATGATAAGAATACAATGCAATAGCACTTAGTCTGTGTCCCTTTAAAGAGTTAGATAATCCCTTTGTTACCCATTCCCCAGTTTTACATAACCAACACTGTTATATTAATATACTTTTTACCTCTGTGATTACCTTGTATCAAAGTTTATGTAAACAATATAAGAAGACAGAAGCGCCACATGTCCTAGTATTGTATGTATAGGTGAAGAAGAATTATATGTGATATAGCACACTCAAATTTGGTGAAGCACCCCTAATGGTGTAGATAAAGCAGGCTGGACTCAAACAGTCACCCAGCAGATTGACCTCAGGTGTTTATACAGCAGTCTATAGAAAGTATAAAGAAGCAGAAAAGTCCAGAGAATGGTGGTATATTAAATTAATAAATGAAATAGGATAATATAAAAAAGTATGGCAGCAAGTCGTAAGTATATAAACTTACTTTATGAAAATAAATTAAAAAAAGCAACGCGTTTCTCAACCAGTGGCTGTTTCATCAGGCTTGCATGCAATTGGCCATACTGGCGCTTTTGTCTGCTTCTTTATATTTTCTACAGACTGCTGTATAAACACCGGAGGGCAGTCTGCTGGGTGACTGTTTGAGTCCAGCCTGCTTTATCTGCACCATTAGGGGTGCTTCACCTAATGTGAGTGTGCTATATCACATATTCTTCTTCTTCACCTATACATACAATATTAGGCCATGTGGCGCTTCTGTTATATTGTTTACAGATAACTGACTCTGGATCGTGGCCTTGATCCACCTACAGACAGCTGCCTGGACCTGTTATCATTAAAACCCCATTACTGTTTTTTTATTCATCAGTTCATTCCTCCTTTTCATATAGTAATAGTTCTTAAGTTTACTGTTTATATTATTGGTATTTTTTAATCACTTGTACTTGACCAAGGGCATCCCCTATATATACATCTTGTATCAAAGTTTATGCAGACTGCCCCCTTATTTCAGTTCTCTTGATAGACTTACATTTTAGCCAATCAGTGCTGACACCTAGTGAACACCACAGGAGTGAGCACAATGTTATCTATATGGCACATGTGAACTAGCACCATCTAGCTAAAAAAATCAAAATACACTGAGATAAGAGGCAGCATTTAAGGAATTAGACATTAGCATATAGTCTTACCTAGGTTTAGCTTTCAACAAGGAATACCAAGAGAACAAAGCTAATTTGATGATAAAGTAAATTGGAAAGTTGTTTAAAATTACATGCCCTATCTGAATCATTAAAGTGATCCCTTTAATGAGAGAGCGAGAGAGAGCGAAAGAGTGAGGGAGGGAGGGAGAGAGAGAGAGAGAGAGAGAGAGAGAGAGAGAGCAAGAGAGAGCGAGAGAGAGAAAGAGAGTGAGTGAGAGAGAGAGAGCAAGATAGATATATATATATATATATATATATATATAGAGAGAGAGAGAGCAAGAGAGAGAGAGAGAGAATGAGAGAGAGAGAGTGTGAGAGAGAGATATAGAGAGCAAGATAGATAGATAGATAGATAGAGAGAGAGAGAGAGAGAGATAGAGAGAGAGAGAGAGAGAGAGAGAGAAAGGGAATATTTATGAGTGTATCACAATAGAAAAAATACAACAAGGATCATGCTATTATATCCTAAGAGATACAACTCTCGGCAAATGTTAAGCATGATCCAGTTAGATTTTTTCTTGAGATACTTAACTTCCAAACATACATTTAAAAAATCAAATGGTAGAGACATGGAAATAATTTCAATTTCACAATAGTGCCTATAAGCATAAAAGTGAGGTTTTCTGGGAGACAGCCAAAGTCTATATGAGGGGAGAAATAAAGGCCTGTCTTTTTAAATGGAAGAAGAAAATTAAACAGAGAGAATTACAGTTAGCTAACCAAGTAAACAAGAGTTTTAAAGCCTATATAGATAATCCTACAAAACAGCTATGGAACAAATATAGGGAAAGAAAACAGAACTCATCTCACAGTGACATCAAAGAAAAAGCTAGTTATATTAGTAATTATGGAAAATCCGCAAAATTTCTGTCTAGATTAACTAAAAATAGGCACCGTAAAACTAACAATTAAATCTGGTAATCATAGAGTAACAACTACGCCCAAAATCAAACAGATCATACAGGACTATTTCTCCAGATTATACACAGCAAGTGAGGTTAACCAGCAATGTAAACAGGATTTTTAGAAGAATATTAATATACCCAAATTAGAGGAGGTAAATAATATAAATTTAAATTTACCCATAGCTGAGGAGGAAGTTCAAGGTGTTATAAAACAAATGAAAGTTAACAAAGCCCCTGGACCCGACCATCTACCACCCAAATTTTATAAACTGTTAGATAAAGAAATAACTCCGGATCTTACTAGGTTATATAATACATATTTTATTAAAGGGGAGATGCAGTCCAAGTATTTCATGGCTTACTCAAGTACACTTATTCTTAAGAAACACAAAGACCCAGAAGAGCCCACATCTTATAGGCCAATATCTTTACTAAATAACGATTATAAGATTCTAATGACCATAATAGCAAAGAGATTGAAGAAAATGTTACACACTTTAATACATCAAGATCAATCTGGGTTCATGATTGGTCGAAATCCAGCAAAGAATATATACAGGGTATCTACAGTTATAGATCACTTTTGGAACAAGTCAGACAATAAAACACACAAAATTGTAAAGGATTTAGCAATTTTATCGTGAGACACAGAGAAAGCGTTTGATTCGATAACATGGGACCATCTGTTTACAGTCTTAGAGAAGTTTGGGCTTAGTGGTAATATATCCTCCCTTATTTGGCTTATATATAGAAACCCTCTATCCAATATAATTGTAAACAATGAGTTAACATCAAATATCCAACTAGAAAAAGGTACAAGACAGGGTTGCCCCCTCTCACCCCTACTCTTTAATCTTTCAATTGAGCCCCTGGTGATTAAACTCAGAAATGAGATGACAGGTATCTCCATTGGGCAGAGTAAATTGGTTCTATCTCTATTCGCAGATTACCTTTTTGTTTTTCTCAGTGATACAAACCAGAGTATTAAACAGCTTTTGGACATTACTAGCCTCTTCAGTACCTTCTCTGGGTATAAGATTAACTCCCAAAAATTGGAAATTATGTGGATTATTCCACCCCTGTAAACCCCAAGGAAAACTGTCCATTTCGATAGGTAAAGAAAATTAAGTATCTAGGTATTAAAATTAACAAGAATGCTGAGTATTGGTATACACAGAATTTTACTACCTCCCTAGTTGGGTACAATGAAAGCCTGAATGCTTGGCTGCAGCCCAGATCCCTGAGTGAGACACAGGATGCATGTCAGCTGATTCCTGGTATCGTAAATATTGAAAAGCCAAAGAGTAATGTCCTAAATATCTCTGAACACACCCTAACTAATCATGAACTTGAACTCTTAAGTAAAGGGTTATCTTTTTGCCCAGATAAGATCTGTAACTTTTTTGAGTTACAGAAAGACTTGTATAGGTTTTTCCGAACATTAAAATTAAAGACCATGAATTGGGGAGGGAAACTAACTTCCTCTAATGAGAGTTCAGTGATCCATTTAAAGCAGTTAGGGCTTAAGAAAAAAGTTTTTTTACTCCAAATACAGTAAACCATAGTATTGAAACTTTTGCAACACTGGTTCAATCAGATATAGCTAAATTACAATTGATACAAAAGAGCTATATAAATAATAGCAGTAAACATAAACCTATTGTTAAGAATTTGTCTGAGAAACATTATGTTGCCCTTCAAAGCTTGCAGAATCAACCTAACATAATTGTAAAAAGGGCTTATAAGGGTGGCGTGGTAGTTGTGCAAGATAAGAATCAATATGTACAAGAAATTAGGAAACAACTGGGAGATGTCAATGTGTATAAGAAACTTTCCTATAATCCTGTATTTATAATACAGAAAGAAATTGATAATATAATTTCAATTGCTGCTAAAAATATTATTATAGGTAAAGATGTAGTAATGTAGTGGTGGGAGGCTTAGCTTCAGGCGGACCGGCCGGGTTAGTAGAAGTGAAGACTTCCGGTGCTGTGGAAATTGTTAGCGATGTTTTCATTCAGAGAGAGCTCTTGTGGTGTAACGGAAAGGGGCAGGCACAAATTGAGGACCAAGCCGTTCCTTGGATAGACAATAGAACAAAAGAGGCAGCACAATTGTCTTTGTGGACACGCTCCCCTTTACCTCCTTACCTGTGTGTAACGTTGTATCCATATGAACTGACTACTGGATTAAAACATCCTATTTTATTTGCAATACGAACATTGTGCTGCCTCTTTTGTTCTAAAGATGTAGTAATGATGTAGCATCTTTTCTAAAAATTGCAAAACCATGTACCCCAGTTATTTATACACTCCCTAAAGTGCATAAACGTCTACCAGCCCCCACCCCCACCCGGTCGCCTTATAGTGGCAAGTACAAATTCAGTATTTACTAATATATCTATTTTTTTCTTGATAAAATATTACGCCCATATGTGGAAATATCAAATTCCTTTATTATGGACACAGGGGATTTTTTGCTGAAACTCAACTCCCTAGATCTCCCTACCACTTAATTTAATTATATTTATCCTTGATGTAGAGAGTTTATACACTAATATTAAGCGCACTAGTGGAAAAGATTATGTTAAAACCATTTTAGAAACAGATAATAAGTATAACTCTGCTCAAATTGATTTTTTTTTTTTTTTTTGCAGTTATTAACTGTAATTCTCTATATTAATTATTTCATGTTCCAGGATGACTTCTTCCTCCAAATCCAGGGGACTGCAATTGGTTCCAACGTCGCCCCCAATTATGCCAATATTTTTATTAATTTATATGAAGAGAGGTATATGTTTTTAAACCACTTTGTGGCAGTATATTGATGATATTTTTAGGGCATGGTGGGGTGACGTTGGAACCCTGGAAGAGTTTGTTAATGAGCTGAATGTAGCTACAAATTATATAAAATTTAAGCTTACCTGGAGTGAGGAATTTATTGATTTTTTGGACGTTAGGGTCATTAAAAAGGGCAACTTCTTACAGATCTATTTAAAAAGAGTACAAACCATAACAGTCTTTAAAGATATGAGAGTGCCCACCCCCTTCAGTGATTAAAAGTCTCCCTCATAGACAGATGTTAAGAGTAAGAAAAATTGTCTGTAATGAGAGTCTAGTAGATATAAGATTAAAAGAAATGGAAGCTAGAGAGAGGTTATCCTGAAACATTAATTGATGAAGAAATAAAAAAGTGAAACTTATTCCTACATCTAATTTATTGAAACCTAAGAGTGTTAATAAATAAAACAGATAAAGATGATAGACTAATATTTGTTACAGAGTACAATGCTCAAAGTGCAGAAATACAATGTGTTATTAGGAAGCATTGGGGAATACTATCTAACTGTAACCCAAACATACAATAATTTAAAAAATATCCTATGCCCGCCTATAAAAGAGGGTCTAATGTACAAACTAAGTTAGTGAAAGCAAATATAGGGTCTAATATTAGAAGAGGTGATTGATATATTGGTTCTAAGAACTTACGGCGAGATTACGAGTCTTGCGTTAGCCTTAAAAAGCAGCGTTGAGAGGTCCCATGCTGCGTTTTAATGCCCGCTGGTATTACGAGTCTGGCAGGTACAGGTGTACCGTTCACTTTTCTTCCGCGACTCGAGCTTACTGCAAATCCCCTTACGTCAATTGTGTATCCTATCTTTTCAATGGGATTTTCCTAACGCCGGTATTAAGAGTCTTGGAAGAAGTGAGCGGTAGACCCTCTCCTGTCAAGACTCCTACCGCATTTAAAAGTCAGTAGTTAAGCGTTTTATGGGCTAACGCCGTAACATAAAACTCTTAACTAAAGTGCTAAAAAGTACACTAACACCCATAAACTACCTATTAACCCCTAAACCGACCCCCCCCCCCACATTGCAAACACTTAAATAAAGTTTTTAACTCCTAATCTGCCGACCAGACATCGCCGCCACTGTAATAAATATATTAACCCCTAAACCGCCACACTCCCGCCTCGCAAACACTAGTTACATTTTATTAACCCCTAATCTGCCACCCTCAACGTCGCCGATACTATATTACATTTATTAACCCCTAAACCTAAGTCTAACCCTAAGTCTAACCCCCCATAACTTAAATATAATTTAAATAAAACTAAATAAAATTACTACAATTAAATTAATGAATCCTATTTAAAACTAAATACTTACCTGTAAAATAAACCATAAGCTAGCTACAATTTATTAACCCCTAAACCTAAGTCTAACCCTAAGTCTAACCCCCCCTAACTTAAATATAATTTAAATAAAACTAAATAAAATTACTACAATTAAATTAATGAATCCTATTTAAAACTAAATACTTACCTGTAAAATAAACCATAAGCTAGCTACAATATAACTAATAGTTACATTTGTATCTAGCTTAGGGTTTATATTTATTTTACAGGCAACTTTGTATTTATTTTAACTAGGTACAATAGTTATTAAATAGTTATTAATTATTTAATAGCTACCTAGTTAAAATAAGTACAGATTTACCTGTAAAATAAATCCTAACCTAAGTTACAATTACACCTAACACTACATTATCATTAAATTAATTTACTAAATTACCTACAATTAAATACAAAGTACAAAAAACAAACACTAAATTACAGAAAATAAAAAAATATTTACAATTTTTTTAAACTAATTACACCTACTCTAATCCCCCTAACAAAATAAAAAGCCCCCCAAAACAATAAAATTCCCTACCCTATACTAAATTACAAATAGCCCTTAAAAGGGCTTTTTGCGGGGCATTGGCCCAAAGTAATCAGCTCTTTTACCTGTAAAAAAAAATACAATACCTTCCCCACATTACAACCCACCAAATATAAGAAGCATGGGCCAGCACTACTGCAAAGGGTGCTCGTGAAGACTGTGGTAAAACTGCCTAACCCCTCCAAATATCAGAGATTCAGAATGTCCACAGCACCTAAATATACTAAACTTTCTTTATTCAGACATCTATAAAATAAGCAACGTTTCGTGACACAAGGTCACTTAATCATGCTATCATGATTATAGATGTCTGAATAAAGAAAGTTTACTATATTTAGGTGCTGTGGACATTCTGAATCTCTGATTACAACCCACCACCCACATACCCAACCCTACTCTAAAACCCACCCAATCCCCCTTTAATAAAACCTAACACTACCCCCTTGAAGATCACCCTACCTTGAGCCGTCTTCACCCAGCCGGGCACAAGTGGTCCTCCAGAGGGGCAGAAGTCTTCATCCGATCCGGGCAGAAGAGGACCTCCAGACGGGCAGAAGGCTTCAAGGGGGTAGTGTTAGGTTTTATTAAGGCGGGATTGGGTGGGTTTTAGAGTAGGGTTGGGTGTGTGGGTGGTGGGTTTTAATGTGGGGGGTATTGTATTTTTCATTTTACAGGTAAAAGAGCTGATTATTACTTTTAAGGGCTATTTGTAATTTAGTATAGGGTAGGGAATTTTATTATTTTGGGGGGCTTTTTTATTTTGTTAGGGGGATTAGAGTAGGTGTAATTAGTTTAAAAAAATTGTAAATATTTTTTTATTTTCTGTAATTTAGTGGGGGGTTTTTGTACTTTAGTTTATTTAATTTAATTGTATTTAATTGTAGGTAATTTAGTAAATTAATTTAATGATAGTGTAGTGTTAGGTGTAATTGTAACTTAGGTTAGGATTTATTTTATAGGTAAATTTGTCTTTATATTAGCTAGGTAGTTATTAAATAGTTAATAACTATTTAATAACTATTGTACCTAGTTAAAATAAATACAAACTTGCCTGTAAAATAAAAATAAATCCTAAAATAGCTACAATGTAACTATTAGTTATATTGTAGCTATCTTAGGGTTTATTTTATAGGTAAGTATTTAGTTTTAAATAGGATTAATTTATTTAATTGTAGTTATTTTATTTAGATTTATTTAAATTATATTTAAATTAGGGGGGTGTTAGGGTTAGGGTTCGACTTAGGTTTAGGGGTTAATAACTTTATTATAGTGGCGGCGACGTTTGCGGCGGCAGATTAGGGGTTAATACATTTAATATAGTTGCAGCGACGTTGGGGGGCAGATTAGGGGTTAATAAATATAATGTAGGGTTCGGCGATGTTGGGGGCAGCAGATTAGGCGTTAATACATATAATGTAGGTGGCGGCGGTGTCCGGAGCGGCAGAGTAGGAGTTAATAATTATAATGTAGGTGGTGACGATGTCTGGGGCAGCAGATTAGGGGTTAATAAGTGTAATATTAGGGGTGTTTAGACTCGGGGTTCATGTTAGGGTGTTAGGTGTAGACATACAATTCCTTTCCCCATAGTAATCAATGGGGCTGCGTTAGAAGCTGAACGCTGCTTTTCTGCAGATGTTAGTTTTTTTTTCAGTCGGCTCAGCCTCATTGTTTCCTATGGGGAAATTGTGCATGGGCACGTTTAGCCAGCTACCACTACCGTAAGCAGCGCTGGTATTACAGTGAGATGTGGAGCTAAATTTTGCTCTACGCTCACCTTTTTGCGGCTAACCCGTAATACCAGCGTTGTCTTAAGGGAGCATTAAAAAAAAGGCTTTTTAGCAACTCACCCCTGTTACCGCAAAACTCATAATCTCGGTGTTAGGTTGTTTCCCCTGTTTAGGTTGATCATGCTGCACTAATATGACCAACGGTTCAGATTTTTATCCCCCTTACACTGGCAGGAAATATGATATAAAAAGGTTTTTTACCTGTTTGATCACTTATATTATTTATATGGTTAAATGCCCATGTGGGGGGTATATATATCGAAGAATCTACTAGGAGTGCTAGGGACGGTATAATTGAGCATAAGAGTAACATTTGTACAGGTAATTTAAAGGCCCAGTTAGTCTATCACTTTTTAAAGACTGGTCACTCTATAACTCAACTTAAATTTCAAATAATTGAAGCAAAAAGAACCATATTGTATATATGAATTAGGAACTCTAGAGCCAAAAGGTTTAAATAAAGAGTGGGATTTGTCAGTATTTTTGTAGAATTATTTTTAGCAAATAAATACGGTTATGCTATTTGCTTTTAAATTTAACTGAACATAATGATTTTGTAATTTTTCTGCTCCTTGTCTTTGGTATGTATATATATATATATAAATATACATTTTGTATTTTGTTCTTATATATCACTAGGGATTTTAGATAAAATGTACCAATTTAGGAAGTGAAATGGTTAAAATATCTGTTAGCACCAACTAGTGGTATTATGGTATATAAATGTACTTTGTGTGTTTGTTAGGCATGGCATGAATAAGGGATAAGATCCCGAAACATCACCTGTTTGTTTGTCTCCTATATTCCTTAAATAAATAAGGATTTGCTGTCACATTTTGCGTCTTTCTATGATACATTTTGGGTCCTGGGCGGTGACACACAGGTGATGTGCAATACCTGCTTGAGTGCTGGAACATTTTCTTTATATTGGCCTGGCTGCATCTCCCAATCTCAATTTTGGCAAGGATAATTAAGGCTATTGTCTTCCCGCAATTGCTTTACCTATTACAGAACATACCATTGATAATAAAATGACAAGACATTAAGAAATATAATAGGATGTGCTCCCTTTTTATATGGCAGTGGAAGAAATCCAGATGCTCAGCAGATATTCTTAGCCTGCACACTGAATCAGGGGGATTGACCTTACCCAATTTAAAAATATATAATTTGGTGGCTCTATTGAAATTTGCCCTTGATTGGATTACTGAAGGCAGTAACCCTACATATCTTCAATTAGAAAAAGAGATATGTGCCCCCTATGTCTTGAGAGCCCTTTTACATTGCCCCCTGACAAATTTACCTATGAAAGTCGCAAACTCTGTGGTACTTAAAAATACTATGCAAGCATAGTAATTATTCTGCCAAGGAAAAGGAGTTCATTTTTGCGTCTCACGATACCTGCCTATTGTGTTTAATCCCCTTTTTATTCCAGATATCCAGGGCAAAGTTTATGATTAGTGGAAAGATAAGGGCCTTCTTAACCCCTTAGTGACTAGACCATTTTTCTTACCCTTAGGGCCCAGGGCTATTTTTACATTTTTGCGGGGTTTGTGTTTAGCTGTAATTTTCCTCTTACTCATTTACTGTACCAACACATATTATATACCTTTTTTTCTCACCATTAAATGGACTTTCTAATAATACCATTATTTTCATCATATCTTATAATTTACTATAAAAAATTATAAAATATGATGAAAAAATGAAATAAAACACACTTTTTCTAACTTTGACCCCCATAATCAGGGCCAGCGCTCCCACTAGGCAACAAGGCAGCCGCCTAGGGCGCACTGCCACCTAGGGCGCAGCCAGCCACGACCCGGGTTCCCCAACTTTCAGCCTGCTACAAAATATGTCAGAGTCAGCACTGCACCGTTCCCTGTAGGATGCGCGGCAGCACGGGCGCGCACTGTTCTGCATAGGCCAGCGCACTGATAAAGTCAGGCCGCGCATGCTGTCTGCTGGACGCTCCCGCTGGAGTCAGGTGCAACCTTGAGCCCACGCTGCCCGCAAATAGTTTTTTTTTATTGCTTATTTTTTCTATGCGATGCCGTGCGATCAGCATCGCATAGTACTTTGTCGCTGCCCTCGCACGTGACGTCACAGTGAGACGCGAGACATCCGGAAGGAGGAGGTAAACTTGGCAGCAGGAATCTTTTAGCTCCAGGGCACCACACCACTGTTAGTTTGTGAGCTTAGTTTGGAGGGGAGCGAGGTTGCTCAGGTCAGACTCACATAAGGGATGGACCGTGAATGTAGTTAGTGCAGCAGGATGAGGGGGCTGCCAACCTTTCACTACTCTCCTATGCTGGCTGAACAGTGTGTTCAGTAGCAGAGCCGTGACCTCTTGCATTGCAGCCCAGGCTTAAATGCTGTTTGGGGATCAAAGCTGCACCTTGTGCCCATCCTCCCCCAGCACCCCTGGGAGTCTACACTAGGCACGTACAACGATACAAGCTGAATTCACTTATCGGGAAAATAAAGATCAAATCATTTAAAATCAACTTTAAGGGATAAAAACTAGGCTTTGAAGCCAGGGACATGTTTCTTTCCAAACCTGGGAATAATATATATTATTGTGTATTCCTGCCAGGGGGGAGGGGAGGGGGGGTTTCTTTTGCAAACTGGTAGAAAACAAATCTGTGTATTTTGGTCAAGGGTTATTTATTTATGTTTTAATCCCCAGTTACTTTTAATCAAATGCAGGAGCTGTCAGACTTTAAGCCCTATATTTTATGTGTTTGTCACATGAATTTATATATTTTTTCTCAGTAATATAAAATACATGTTTTTCTTTCTCATAACCTATAAAACAGCCATATCCCATAATAAACTACGCCTGCAGCTTGTTTGAGAGATTTGTACTCCCCCCTCTGTCTCCCCCCTCTGTCTCCCCCTCTGTCTCCCTGCTCTCTGTCTCTCTCCCCCCTCTCTGTCTCTCTCTCTTCCCCTCTCTCTGTCCCCACTCTCTGTCTCTCTCTCTACCCCCTCTTTGTCTCTCTCTCTTCCCCCTCTCTGTCTCTCTCTCCCCCTCTCTCTCTTTCTCTTTCCCCCTCTATGTCTCTCTCTCTTTCCCCCTCTCTGTCTACCTCTCTCTGTCTCTCTTCCCTCTCTGTCTCTCCCCCCCCCTCTGTATGGCTATGTTTAATTATGGTGACTGTATGACATTGTGTAATTAGGCAGGCAATGGTGGCTTATATATAAGGTTATGTATAGATCCCTCTCTATATATTTGCCTCTTTATGTACAGTATATAGATTGCTATTGTCCAATACAGCCTGAACAAAACCATGTATACAAATATTTATTTACTCAACATGATTAATCATTATGTTAAAGTGACATTATACACTAGATTCTTCTTTGCATAAATGTTTTGTAGATGATCCATTTATATTGCCCAACTGGGTGTGTTCTTGTAAAAATGTATAGTTTTGCTTATTTTTAAGCTCCTTACTAAGCCCCAAAGTTTTAGTTGTATACTGATGTACTGTATACAGACTTTAGACTTCTGTTTGTATAATGGGTCTTCATATGCAGGGGAGGGTGGAGTTTTTTTTGGTGGGGGGCGCAAGTAGCTAGTCTTGCCTAGGGCACAAAATAGTCTAGCACCGGCCCTGCCCATAATCTGTTACACATCTACAACCACCAAAAAACTCCCATGCTAAATAGTTTCTAAATTTTGTCCTGATTTTAGAAATACTCAATGTTTACATGTTATTTGCTTTTTTTGCAAGTTATAGGGCAATAAATACAGGTAGCACTTTGCTATTTCCAAAACATTTTTTTTTTTAAATTAGCGCTAGTTACATTGGAACACTGATATCTGTCAGGAATCCGTGAATAACCCTTCACGGGTGGGATCCGATATGCAGCGTAGTTTGCGGCGCAAGCGAGGGAACCCCCGCCGCCCGCAGTTTCAGCTCGCAACTCGAGCTATCCTATATACGGCGCCATCAGATGCTAAAGTGCCGTAAGTCGGATAAACCAGTGATGTCCAGAAATCTGCGTAAGTACAAATTTCTGGAGTCGCCAGTGACTTACGGCACTTTAGAAACTGCCGGCGCCTACAAAACCTGACTAAAGTATGAAATCACCCGTATTGTCTAACACGCCTCCCAAACATAGCCCGACACGTATATCCCTCTATCCGCTATCCCCCCTCACTATCCTAACAATAAAAAAAGTTATTAACCCCTAAACCGCCGCTCCCGGACCCCGCCGCCACCTAATAAAGTTATTAACCCCTAAACCGCCGCTCACGGACCCCGCCGTCAGCTATATTAAATCTATAACCCCCTAATGTGAGCCCCTACCCCACCGCCATCTACCTTACCTACCCCCTAAAGTGAGCCCCTACCCCGCCGCCACCTATATTAAATTAATTAACCCCTAATCTAATCCCCCTACCCCGCCACCAGCTATATTAAATTATTTAACCCCTAAAATACTAAACTATCCCTACAACTAAACCTAAGTCTAACCCTACAAATAGCCCTGAAAAGGGCTTTTTGCGTGGCATTACCCCAAAGTAAACTGCTCTATTGCCAGCCCTTAAAAGGGCTTTTTGCGGGGGGCGGAGCCAACTACCAAGCAGACTGGCCGCACACAGCAAGAGCTCCGGCTCCTAATACTATTATAAAGAATTTATTGCTCACTTCTATACAGCCTAAACTACCTAACAAGGTATTCCATAAGCCCACTTTAGGAACGGAACAAGGATTTGAGCTTAACAGCCAGAAATGGCACTAATAACCGTTGAAGAAAGCTCCTACACTGCGGTACAGTCCCTGCTCACTGATCTAATATGGCGGATGGAGGAGAATTTCGCTGAACTCACAGCGCTTCTGAAGCCTGCTACACACGATTTGGCTGTTAAAGGTTTAGCTGACAACCATTTACCTTCGACCGGGAAGCTTCCTATGCCTGATGCGACCCTTATTTTACCTGATATGGGACTGAGCTTTGAGGTTCCCGCTCTGGGCGGGTCTCAGCAGCGCAAAGCCGACTACCCGGAATTTCCAAGGCCCCAGGCACTCCTAGATCCGGAGCACTGTAGCATGATTACCTCAACTGACGAGGTGGATGAACTTCAGCTGTGCGTCTGCTCCAGTGGATATTGCTATGTTAAGAGCCCTGACTGCCGACCTCTCTGTCGCACCACTATATTTACATGTATGAGGGAAGGTATCGGCTGAGATGTATAGTGACACTGGACTGATTTGCAGGCTTGACTGGACGATCCTTTGACTTCCCAAAGGTTGCATACTGTGAGTTGGACTGTTCTGGATGACCCGATTTCTGCTACTTTTGATCTGAGACGAACTGCTATATCTAATTAAGTCTAAATTATAGCTGCTAAATAGTTACCTGTTTGTTATTGTCTGCCTGGTCCAGGGTTGCATTTCCTTAGGGGTCTTTGTCTACTTGGGGTCAACTTGAACCTTAACTTCCCTGTACATCGGACACATGTGGAGTGGTACATCAACACAGTTATCTTCTACCAGATGCTGGGCCCTTTCTTGGTGAATGCTGGTCTCCAGGAGACGCAGTGTTATGCTCCTATATAGTATGGAAAGGGTAGTTTTATCCACCCGTTTCACCATCTGGGCCATCAGTGACCTCTCTCTGGATACTAGTGGGTCTATGCTGCATTTGTTGTACATGTGGGTTTACAGTGTTTACCATGTTACATCCTGTTATATATTGCTTGTCTGTACTCACTATTGTCAATGCAAGGTGTTAAAATTACGCTTCATGTTTGATTAACATATATTAGTGCCCATTTTCTTGCTAGAATGGAATGTATAATGTACCTAGTATATCCTCTAAGTAAACCCATAGCATATACAATCAGCCTATTAACAGAAGTCAGGTTCACCAATATAGATTACTGCTGTACAATTTTTTTTATTGAGGGTCATTGTAACCTAGTCTCCTCAGACAACACTCAGCCCCCGTAGTTGATAGCCCCTATACTTGTACAGGTTACAGTCTATGACAAGGGACATGCAGACTCCAGTGGTGTTTATTTTTAGTCACACCCGGGACTCTTGTTAGCTGATTGAACTCGCAAGTATCATTATTTAACAGAACGTGTAATTGTTTAAGTTATCATCTGGGGGAATAATTCACGCAAATAATTTATACCTGTAACTATGGCCATCATTATTGAACAGTCTAAGAGGTATATTCTTTTACTGAGCTAAATATTTTAACGCTGTACTCAAGCCTCACACAGAACCAGACCCCAATCTCCTTTCACCTCTTGCTCTGGTGATCCCTGTGACTGACCCGATTATACATTCATATCCATATCTCTTCTTATATGAGTAGGAGTATGGTCATTTAGCGTGTTTGGCCCATTTACCTCTCAATTGTTTGGAGACAGTCAAGTATTGTTTTCTTGTTTTGTTTTATTGATTTATTACTGTCATTTTGAGTGTGCAAGATATTTAAGTATCTGTATCAATAGAGGCGTTTCCCTTTTTAGCCTTCATTAGCCATGGACGTGAATAGATGCCTAAACTAGGTAACGAAGTGACCAACTCTAAGCCAAACAATAAATAGTTTTTTCCCCTGGCCACAGATATTTATCATCAGTAATAACCTCCCCTACATTCATGTTATTCACCTACCTCCCTCTGCCTTAGTTATGTTATGTGTGTTGGCTCCGCCCCCCCCTCCCCCTTCTTCCCCAATATTTTGAGCGGCTCTTGCCCGCTGCTTTTCTTCCCTTCCCCTATACACATTGGCCCAAAAGTGGCCACCTTAAACACCAACTCTCCACATCTCATCATTGTTATAATAAGGAAACTGATGTGGAGATTATTTTTCATATATTACAATATAAAACGGAGTTTCATCTTCTTCCGCCCAAACCCCTCTCTTTTCTCTTATCAAGACATATTACGTAATTGTATAATTCTATATTTACCTACTGAGACGTTATTGGACAGCCCTTATGTCCTCAAAGTCACTTATTTTATTATTACAAATTTGATATGTGAAGTGGTAACATTTGTTATGTTTTATTGGGTTATTTCTCATATGCCAGCATTGTTTGTCTTGTCCTGCTGTAACTGTTGACAATGGGCGAAACTTGTATGTTATTTCACCTTGAAACTTCAATAAAAATACTTTAAAAAAAAAAAAAAAGGGCTTTTTGCGGGGCATGCCCCAAAGAATTCAGCTCTTTTACTGCCCTTAAAAGGGCTTTTGGTGGGGCTTTGTCACAAAGTAAACAGCTCTTTTGCATCTAATCTAAATCCCCCTACACCGACGCAACCTATAATAAATGTATTAACCCCTAATCTAATCCCCCTACACCGCCGCCAGCTATATTAACTATATTTACCCTAATTATATTAGGGTTAATATAGTTAATATAGTTATTATATTATATATATTAACCCTAATTATATTAGGCTTAATATAGTTAATATAGTTATTATATTATATATATATTAAGTATAATAACCCTATCTAACTCTAACATCCCTAACTAAACTCTTATTAAAATAAATCTAATATTAATATTATTAATTAAAATATTCCTATTTAAAGCTAAATACTTACCTATAAAATAAACCCTAAGATAGCTACAATGTAATTAATAATTACATTGTAGCTATTTTAGGGTTTATATTTATTTTACAGGTAACTTGGTATTTATTTTAACTAGGTACAATAGCTATTAAATAGTTAATAACTATTTAATAGCTACCTAGTTAAAATAATTACCATTTTACCTGTAAAATAAATCCTAACCTAAGTTACAAATACACCTACACTATCAATAAATTAAATAAACTACAAATATCTAACTAAAATACAATTAAATAAACTAAACTAAATTACAAAAAACAAACAAACACTAAATTACAAAAAAATAAAAAAAAGATTACAAGATTTTTACACCTAATTACACCTATTCTAAGCCCCCTAATAAAATAATAAAGCCCCCCAAAATAAAAAAAATTCCCTGCCCTATTCTAAATTAAAAAAGTTAGCTCTTTTACCTTACCAGCCCTTAAAAGGGCCTTTTGCGGGGCATGCCCCAAAGAAAACTGCTCTTTTGCCTGAAAAAAAAAACACAATACCACCCCCCAACATTACAACCCACCACCCACATACCCCTAATCTAACCCAGACCCCCCTTAAATAAACCTAACACTACCCCCCTGAAGATCTCCCTACCTTGTATTCACCCTGCCAGGCAGAACTCTTCATACGATCCGGGCGATGTCTTCAAGCAAGTTGCAGTGAAGTCTTCTTCCATCCGGCGATGTCTTCAAGCAAGCGGCAGAGAGGCTTCTTCCATCCGGTGATGTCTTCAAGCAAAGCAGCATCTTCAATCTTCTTTCTTCACTCCTCCGCCGCGGAGCATCCATCCGGCACGACGACTTCCCGATGAATGAGGTTCCTTTAAATGACGTCATTCAAGATGGCGTCCGTTGAATTCTGATTGACTGATAGGATTCTATCAGCCAATCGGAATTAAGATAGAAAAATCTGATTGGTTGATTGAATCAGCCAATCAGATTCAAGTTCAATCCGATTGGCTGAACCATGCTTATGCTTACCTGATAAATTTCTTTCTCTTGTGGTGTATCCAGTCCACGGCCCGCCCTGTCACTTTAAGGCAGGTGTTTTTTTATTTTTAAACTACAGTCACCACTGCCCCCTATAGTTTCTCCTTTTTCTTGCTTGTCTTCGGTTGAATGACTGGGGGTGGCAGTTAGGGGAGGAGCTATATAGACAGCTCTGCTGTGGGTGTCCTCTTGCAACTTCCTGTTGGGAAGGAGAATATCCCACAAGTAATGGATGAACCCGTGGACTGGATACACCACAAGAGAAAGAAATTTATCATGTAAGCATAAATTTTGTTTTTTATCTGTGCTTTGCTCTTGGATGATTGGTTTATTGGCTTACGATCCGTATTAGTACACCTGGCACAGGTATCACCCTCTGGCTTTGGTGACGAGATTGAGGACGTTCCTCACACTCAGACCAGCTGTTTTCCTGATTGGATTGAGTCAGCTCCGAAGCCTATGCTTGTTGATTATTGCACTGGATGTGCATCTTCACTTGTGAGTATAAAGCCGTACTCATTTTTTATCCTATCGTCTGTACTTTCGGTATTACACTATTCTCTCCTTTCATCCAGGATCTCACTTTATTACTGTAATGTATAGATTAAACTACCACTTGAAACCTCCCATCCCCTGACCCTAGCTGATCCCCCCCTGTCACGTTCTGCTGTTCCTTTAATTACTGAAATCCAACTTCCTGTTTTTGTCTATAAAGGGAACTCCTCTTCCTTGCTTCCCTGCTTGATTATTATAGTGTATAGGGATAGTTAGTTAGTAACTTGTATCTCCCTCTTTCCTGGATTATAACTTTTCCAAAACCTTTTCTTCATCATATAATTTGAAAACATCAAGTCATCCTAAAGCATCTAACTACATATGGGACATTAACTTTTTCACCTAACATCCAAATTCAGCTTTAAACAAAATCTACCTACTGCTCTGAGCGTGTTCCGTGTGCCTGTCAGAATCACACAGCATCGTGACGTCACACGCTAACCGCAGCGCGGTTCCTTCTCCTCTCCTCCATCGAGTGTCGGAAAATCTGAGAAGCTGTCTCACACTAACATCGCGTACAGAGGTAAACCAAGCTGGAACAACTCTCCCTGAACCCCCTCAGTGGAACCTTATCCATTTAACAATACCGGAGGTGACTAACACAGATCCAGTCTGTCAATCACTGCAGTGGAATCAACCGCAAGTATAACTAATTAGTAACAATTGTATCAACAGCCAAATGCTTATACAAACTGTGTCCATATTTATCTAATCCGATACTGTTGCTATTTATACCTTGAATTGTCACAGATTCTGAATAAGAGTTTTCATTACAATATTACCGAGGTTGTTAAAGCTGAACTACTGAATATCATTATTCACAACTTTACTCATTGTGATTTTGTGTCTCAAAACGAAGTTTACACAATCCTTCCAATATCTGCTATTTGGGTTTAACTTCCTCACAAAGTTATATGTGAATGAAGTAGTAACAAATAGCTACAAACTATCATTATACATTTTAACATCACTTATCATAGAATTGGTTGGTGAAACGTTACACCCCCAAACAGCTCTCTTCTCTCCCCCAATTGATCACCACCATCTTTTTTTAAAATGTATTTCTTTATTGTAGGTATCCCTCCCCAATCTCCACCTCCATGATCCACCCCAACAGCTCTTTTACCCTCCCTTCTCACACTGTCCACTGCCATGTTTGTTACTGGCAGCCATTCTTTTTTAAATTTTATTTTATATTATTATTTATTTTGTATATTTTTCTGTAGATATGGAGTCCCCTTCACCCCCTTCCCCTCCAAGCGATTAATTTTTTTTACTGTGGTGTAGAGTCCAACCTCCCCCTCCAACCCATATTTTTCTGTAGAGTAGGGCTCCATCCCTCCCTCTCCCTTCATAACCTTTTTCTGTAGTGAAGAGAACCATGCCCATCCTCCCTCCCTTCCATTCCATCTGTCCAACTGGGCATCAAAGGATGGTCATTACGGAGAGTGATACAAACAGTGTCACTCTCTGAAAAGATTGGTGACCTGGCTTTATATGGTAAGGGAGCACAAACATAAGAAGGCAGATGCCTTATGACCCCTGGGGACCCCAACAGGAACCTCTGTATTGAACGGAGGTACTACTTCAACACAGTACTCTGGGCAAAGTACTGTGTGATGTAGAACCTACAATCATATGGTGCAAGGAATTAATAGTGAAGCAGAATATCTCCAAAAAGCTCACTAGAAAATATCACATGTAAAAAAACAAGTTTTTTTTACCTCAAAATGTCCTCATTATTTGCATCCCATTTTACTTTAAGCATCCAATAAGGATAAATGTCCCATGACCATGACTTGCAAGGGATTATGCATTTGGCATGTTCAGCACAGTCTTGTAATTTATCTCCTCAGTTTAAGACAGTTTATCATGAAATCATGACACATTGGTGAAATCTCACGAGATCACAGTAAAGCAAAGTGTGAGCTCAGAACTGATGACTCTGATCGACTGTTGTTTTTTTTCCCAACATGCAGCTGACTTTAGCGGAAGGATAACTACTCACACAGCACATGTTCTTGTGGGATAAAGACATTTTTAGGGAAAATATCTTCCTTTTTTATATAGAAATTTTCATGTGATATTTTCTAGTCAACTTTTTACAGTTTTACTGCATAACAATTGTCAACTTGAACAAAATCAGTTGTATATGCATTTTTATACTTAGGCCTCTAATTATGAAGCTGCTATGAAATTCTTAAAATTGAGTTTTTAGCACATCATCTTTTGTATGTCCTTATGAGGAAAGTTATATAAAACGTTGTTGTAATGTAAGAAATATTTTAAAAGTAAAAATATTTTATATAATGGGGGAAAAATCTGTGACCGGTGAATTGATATGGTTAATCTGCCAATTATCTACTTCTCTCATGTACATACAGATGTCTTATGTGGTGCTGATATGATCTATACCTGACTTTCTGTATAAATAGCTTACCAGTGAAGATTTAGGCCATTAAGACTCCAGGTGGTGGCCTAACACAAAAACCTTAATTAACGCCACCCCGGTTAACCAGCTATTGCAGTCAATATGGAACTGCAGCATCAATAAAAGCAATGGTGGAACCTTATTGTGTTGTTTCAGGACTCTTACGGGGCTCTCGGTGCTGCCACTCTCCTCCAACTTTCAAAACAAACACACACTGAACACTTGGGAATGGTTAGACAGTGCTACACACCTTTCATCCATACTAGTTGCATTGGGCTTATGTATATGCATATATATATATATATATATATATATATATATATATATATATACAGTATACATATATAGATAGATAGATAGATAGATACAGTATATATATGCTACTTGTCCTACTACTGCAATATAAATGTTGGAGTCACTACATGCTACATTTTAATACACTTTTACACATTATTTTTGGGTGTAACAAAATTAATGTTTTTATCCAGACTCCTAGATAAAAATAGATGGAGCATTGTTTTTATTTTTTTATTATTTATTGCTTAATTTATTTGATCTGTTGCATTATACAGTTATAAAGAAGAAAAACATAATTAAAGTTAAACAAAAAAGAACCAACATAACTTAACTTATACATATAACGCCTAAAACTGCTAACCTAAAATATGCAAAATAAACATTCCTTTATATATGCTACTGGCAAAACTTTTAACAAACTATTCCAGTATGTGAGTATGTAAGTAGGAGGACTCTGCACAATAAGTGTTTACTCAGAGCACATTGCTATTAATAAGATTAATAAGATACCTTATTCATTACTGCTGTTAAAAAGGTTGTGGGAGTGGACTTTCTGCCTTCCAGGAAGTTTACTTCCTACCACTATACAATGCATGCTGGGAATTAAAATCCAGAACTGCAGAAATAATGAACTCCAAAT
This sequence comes from Bombina bombina, assembly GCF_027579735.1. Taxonomy (NCBI): domain Eukaryota; kingdom Metazoa; phylum Chordata; class Amphibia; order Anura; family Bombinatoridae; genus Bombina; species Bombina bombina. Next base: position 140,031,126 of record NC_069503.1, on the reverse strand, counting down.
TCCATAATGCTATGTCACTTCAAGAATATTGTGTTTCTGCCTCTAAAACTGAGCTGCATTTATGGGAATTAAAAAGAGAAAAATGGACATTTAATTTGTTTGTTTTTCTGCAGCTTGTTCTCCAGGTAGGGAGGAAAACCCAGGGGGCAGACTGCATGGGTTAGCCGCCCCCACCCCC